>NW_028277098.1:79927272-80230303 GCF_059951505.1 Python bivittatus
CCTCCGAATTTGGTCGCCAACCGATTTTGGTCGCGTCCCGAATAAAATTTTCCCATAAGGTTCAATGTAATTACGGTTAATCTGTTCTGAACCATATGTATTTTTTTTTTTTAAACCACAAAAATATGAAAAAAAATACAGTACAGTGCAGTACGAAGAGAGAGAACGCTAACCTTGCTTGAGGTGACTTCTGGCGTGGAGGACAGGAAGGCGGGTGGGGAGGCAGTTATTGCTTGGAGGGAGAGTCCCCCTCCCTACAGGAAGCCACGACCACGTGTCACGGCAGGGAAAATGGCCACGGATCCTGTTCATCACCCGATGCGGAGTTCGCGGACGGAAGCAAAATTTTGCGAACGGTGCTGTTCGTGACCCGAATTGGTCGTGAACAGAAGCGTTCGTGACCCGAGGTACCACTGTATTTCTACTTCAGTAACAGATTTTAGTATCTTTAAACTTAGGCTGGTTTTATGGATTGTCAGATGATTGTGCTTGAGAAATTCATGGGTATTCTTAATGAATTCAAGTGAAGATAAAGTATGGCTCTTATTGACTTTGTTTATATATGCTCAACCATGGTTTGTTTAATAATGTGTTGTTGAATAAACCCATTTGCCTGCATCTTCAGAACATGCTGAGCCATAAACGGTGATTTAAACTGTAGTAGTAGATTTACATAACATGTAGAGGAAAGCCAAATAAATTTTTTGGCATAGTGTAATATGTAAATTAAGTTCTTTTCTCTGCTGCATACTGTATTTTTCCATCAATAAGACACCCCCATGTACAAGACGACCCCCCACTTTTCCAACCCAAAATTAAGAAATCAATATTTTAAAGATAGTGCAGAACACTTTTTTATTTAGTAATTAGGTAACATTTACCTGATACACTTGGTGAGAGGAGGTCCAAACCGTCTCTCTGCAGCTCTAATTCCATGCACTTTTGCATAACTGATTACATTCAATCACAAGTGAAACTGCCAATAGTTTGTCTCTGTAAACAGACTTCCTCCAATTGGTTTGCTCAGCATCAGCTGACATCAGTTACATAAGGCTCGTGATTGGAGGAAGTCTGTTTGCAGAGACAGTATGGGCAGTTTCACTCGTGATTGGAGGCTTGTGATTGGAGGAAGCCTGTTTGTAGAGACAAAGTATGGGCAGTTTTGCAACCGCACGGTTCTCTCCTCAGCTTACTTCCTTGCATAAGATGCCCTTCAATTTTTAGCGTAAGGATTTTAGAAAAAAATATTTTTTTCTGTCTCATAGTCGGAAAAATACGGTAATTTTGAAAACAGCCATGACGTCTTAAAACAACTTTCCCAAATCTCATGCCTTTGCGATGTGTTGAGATTGCAATAATATGGTTGCTGGGCAGGCTACTACACTTAATTTGTAACAATGCATTCATCTTATAGCAATTAAGAAAGCACCATATATGTGGTCTAGATTTCAGCTAAAGATAAATTTTGGCAAACCAGAATATATAGGAGCTTTCTGAACTCTGACATGGGAAGATGTGTACATGCATGCTGCTTGATATTGCTGATGGCATCTTAAAATTGTGACGCAGTATTCATGGTACAAAAGCCAGTTTGGTGTAGTGGTTAAAGGCACCAGGCTAGAAACCTGGAGTCTCTGAGTGCTAGTTCTGCCTTAGGCACAACAGCCAGCTAGATAACTTTGGACCAGTCCCTCTCTCTCAGCCCTAGGAAGAAGGAAAAGGCAAACCCCTTCCAAAAATGTTGCCAAGAAAAGTGCATGGACCTGTTCCTGCAGTCAGCAGGAGTCAGGGTTGCCTTGATGGATCATAACAACAGCCATTCATTATCCAATCAACTTGGAATAATTCTTTAACTCCTCTAAACTGTAGAGCCCATTTATAGGGAATTGCAACTTACATACAATATATCCATTTTTTTTACCCATTTGTATCTGTTGCATGATGTAGCACATGCATTTGTCAGTTGCTGTAGGTAAGCTTAGATAAGCTTCTAAAATACACACATGCTAGTATGTTGTTTATTAGTATGTTTGGATTTAAACTCTTCTGAGTTCAATGAGGCTGGTTGCATAACCTGTGTCCATTTCCTACAGAAGGGAGACTTATAGTAGAAATTTCTTAATAAATATTCATATAATTCCTGCAAACAGATCTGTATTCAACAACATTAATGTACAGTAGACAGATTCTATTTGTATTACTCAGAAATTATCACAATTGAAATCAACATATTTTGTTTATTATGTAGATACATCCAAAACACTGTAATTATGGAATGCAGTCACAAGAGCATAAAATAGCTGCATCCAGTAAGGTTATGCAGAGTCTTCAAAAGAGATACTTTACATGCACAAAGCAGTACATTGCAATATTCATGCACAGCCACTTTGCTCAAAGCATGCAGAGACAGTCAGGAGCACCTTCCCAAGCAGCTGCAGGAGCCTTGAAAATGTCATGGCTAATTCAGCAGTTCAGAAAAAGGTGCTTTGTATGTGTTCTTGGACATTGCAAAGTATCTCCTTCAGAAAATTTGTACTGTACGCTTCTGGTTGCTACTGCATTCTGTAGTGCTTATTTCTGTAGAAAGTAGTCACAGGCTAAAGAACCTGCCTCCCTAACTTACAACTCTACATATACATGTTTTGTGGGTTTGTGTGAGATTATTTGAAAAGCCCTAGCAACCAGTCCAGTTGGTTGCTAGGCCTTGAGAGGCTATGGAGTAAAAGAGCAGCTTAAACTATTTAGGTTTTTAAAACCCAGCATTTTAATTGCCTCATACTCTAGTATCACAGAAGTGCATATATTTCAGTCTGCTACCAGTAATGATAGCTCCAGTTTGGTCTTGTTTTAATTTCTGAACCATCATTAAAAAGCCGCCCTATACACAGTGCATTAGAAAATTCCAGCTTGGAGGCCATTGGAACATAGATAACTGAGGTACAGTCTGTTCTCAGCAGATGCGGACATAACTGGTATGCCAATGTAAGTTGGTATTTTTTTAAAAAAATATTTCTTTTAAAATACTGAACTGAAAAGAACATGAAAAGCAAAAAAAGGAAGTAAAAAACAAGAAAAGGGAAACACAATTTAAAGAATCAAACCTGTAAGGTATAGCACCACAAGTAATATTGCTCAGAGTTTCTATTACATCAGTGGAGAGCCAGTTCATAAGCAGAGAGTAAATATGTATCATCAATCTGGTATCGTAATTTTGGGTGGTACAGTCTTTCCAACTAGTTGAAGTTGGTAAAAAGGTTAGACATAAAACCTCTGTCAGGATTAGTCTGCTTAGCCACCCATGTTGTCTTTGACTTGTCATGATTAAGCTTCAGTTTGATCATCCTCATTCAGCTCAAAATTGGCTGCAGAGATCAGAAATTTAGCATCCTTCTTTTAACAAAAATAGGGATTTGCATTATTTAAATAAATCTATTCTGCCTGTCTTTGAATTTTTGATGACTAATTCTGCCTCAAATTTAGCTTTTCAAGTTACAAGTAAAATTACAGACGAAAATATTTCTTTACCTTCTTTGTATTTTTTAAAAGTCACATCATATTAATAATGATTTCTCTGCTTGGGTGTATAGGCACAGAAGGGCCTGGTGTCAGCCTGTCAGAGGAGAGACAGAATGCTGCTGAAAGTTCAAGTGTTTCGGTCATCTATAATCCCTATATTTCCCTTTCTGTTGAACAACAGAGGCAAAAGTTGCCTGTTTTTAAGGTATAAATGGTTTTTGATACTTTGAATTGCATAATTGCAAGCATTGTCTTTTTTGTATACGTCACCATTTCATATTTCAAATTGATTTTGCAACATAAATGTATCTTTTAACACAAAATAATTTTTTGTATCTCAATTTATGGGAACGTTTGACAGCAATACAAGCCTGCCACTGTGCACTGTTGATGTAAACACAAGTTGAATTCTGTGGGTTTTAAGAATTCTGTGCTAGATTGTAGCTTGCTTGGTGTAGATTATATGCCTGTTTATTTTATTGTGTTATTGTTTTATATATTATATTGTTAGTGTAGCATTTTAAAGTGAATTATATATAGTCCAAATAAATCTGTTTTGTGATTTGTTTAAGGATGCATGAAATAAAGCAGTCTAAATAAATATTTCCATGCTGTTAACACAGGGTAGATTCCATCCATAGCTCTTTGTTAAAATGTCTTTTATGAGCTCCCCTAATCCATGTTTGAATATCTATTTCTCTTCCAGCTTAGAAATCATATCCTTTATCTGGTAGAAAACTATCAGACATTAGTGATTGTTGGAGAAACAGGATGTGGGAAGAGCACTCAGATTCCTCAAGTGAGTATTAATATCTGTATTTATATGTTTATTAATGGAATTCTTGACCTGATTTTCAGTCATTTTCCATGGATCTATTGCAAATCTTCTTGGCCCCGAATAATATATTTGTAGAAAAAATTAACAAGCATGATTGACCTAATCTTAATAGAGGTAGTCCTTGAATTACAACCAATCATTCAACTGTTTGAAGTTACGGCAATGTTGAACAAGTGGTAGTTACGCATGGTCCCTGAAGTTGCGGCACCTCCACAGTCACGTGATCAAAATTCGGGCACTTGGCAGCCCTCCCATACTTACGACTGCAGGGGCGCTTCAGCTCCCCCCACCTGCCTAGCTCCCCCCATCTCTGCCCTTTTGGCTGCCCTGTACTCCACTGGCACTGCCGGCCCTGCTGCCCTGTGCATGCTTGCCCTGCCAGCCTTGCCATCCTGTACTCGCTGGTCTTGCCGCCCCTGCTGGCCTTTCTGCCCTGTGCTCGTTGGCCCTGCTTCCTCTGCCGGCCTTGCCACCCCTGCCACCCCTTGTGAGAAGGCTGCATGTGATTTCGACAAGGGCATGCATGATGTGGACAATGGGTGGGTTCAGTCTTGGGAAGAAGGCCTGGCACAGCCAGCAGCTGTCTCACAAAGGGCCAGGCAGGGCATGCCTCATCAGCAGAGGCAGGAATAAGTTGATGAAGGTCAGCTTGGGGGCGGCAAGGCCAGCAGGGGTGTCAGGGCAAGCAAGTGCAGGGTAGCAAGGTCAGCAGGCTGGCAGGGCGAGAGGAGCACAGGGCGGCAAGGCTGGCAGAGGTGATGGAGTGCAAGGCAGCCAAAAAGACAGAGATGGGGGGGGAGATAGGCGGGTGGGGGGAGTTGAAGAGGAGGCAATCCCTTACCTTACCAAGGGTTGGGGCTGGGAGGGACCATGCCTCATCCAAGGACCATGGCTTGGATCGGGCTAGGTCCTTGGCTAATGACTGGTGGGATTGCCATCACTAAGTGATGTTATCACGTGACATCATGCTTTATGACCACATCGCTTAGCGATGGAAATTCCAGTCCCAATTGCTTTCGTAACTCAAGAATTACCTGTAATGTCCTTTGAAAAGTTAAATAGGCATATGCATAGTTCCCTTTCTGCTACAATCAGAAACACTTATAGTTTATAATTTTTTTCTGGTTTGCTGTAACCTTCATAACCATGACTAGTTTGTAATTCATGAATGCTGGGCAGAAGTCATTGAATTGGTAGGCCTGCTGGAATCAGTGATTCTAAATAATCATATCTAACTTGTCCAAATGTTCCCATTGGTTTCACTGGATCTACTGTCAGAATTACTGAGTATGGATCTACCATTTTTTAGTTGAAGCCAGCTATTTGTTGAAGAGAAGCATACTCAAAAATATTCTCCACTTTCAAATTAACATTTGTAGATAATTACATTAATGTAATTAACCATGTCTGTGGTTAATTTTCATACTTTTTCTGGATAATTATTGATCTAACAAAAATATTTTACAATTTTCACATTATCAGTAATTCTTTGCCATTATATCTCAATAACTAAATTAGATCTAGAATTTGCTTTTGCCAATAGGGGCACTCTCTGAGATGAGCTCTGTTCAAAACTTTCTGGAAAGTGGGCAAAGAAATGATTTGCTACCAATTCCCTTTTCCCTCTGCAGCCCCCAGCATCACCTCCAACCTTCCAGGACATATTTTCAGGGAGCTGAAGAGGAAGTCTATAAAAATATCTCTTTCTTGATTTTGCCTGCAGAAATGTTCCTCTGGATTAAAAGCTTTTGCTGATAGAAGGCCCTTTCCATTTATCAAAACCAAGATATAGATACAAGCCCTTTCAAATATATTAGTCTGATAGATGGTAATTGTCCAACTAAGATAATTTATAAGGTAATAGGAGAAAATAGATTACTCATTTTTCTGAAGTCGGTTAAATATTTTCTAGATATTTTAAGAATTGATATTTATTATAATAGCATGTATAGTTTAACCTAATTCACTTGATTTTTCAAAAATAACAGGAGTGGTTTATTGTCTTCACTGTGCTATTTTATTATACAGGTAGTCCTCACTTACTGACCAGTTGTTCAGTGACTGTTCAAAGTTGCAACGGTGCTGAATGACTGGTACTTACGACCAGTCCTTGGAGAGTTGCTTGTGTCTCACCACCCCTGTGGTCATGTGATTGCAATTTGGGTGCTTGGCAACCGGCTTGCACTTATGATGGTTGCAGTACCCTGCGGTCACGTGATTGCCATTTGCGACCTTCCCTGCCAGCTTCTCACAAACAAAGTCGAGGCGAAAGCTGGCAGGGAAGGCTGCAAGTCACCCCATTAAATCCTCCCAGCCTCTCTGCGCTCTCACGATGCCGTGCCCTCCTTCCCCCAGCCTCCCGGTGCTTGCACCAACACGTGGCCTCCTTCCTGAGCCTCTCTGTGCTCATGCAGCACTGCACTCTGCTTCCTCTGGCCTCCCTGTGCTAGTTCACAGCCTGCGTCAGGCCTCCCAGGGCCTTCTCCACCCCCCTGTGGTACCCCCGCTCTCCTTACCTGGGACTCCTGCTGCTTCCTGCTTAATGACCTGTGTGTCTTGGGGTTACAATGGCAACCTGGGCTACCAGGATGGTCATTGCTAAGCAATACAGTCAAATGACGTCATGCTTTATGACCGCATTGTTTAGCGATGGCAGTTCCAGTCCCAATTGCTGTCATAACCTGAGGGCTACCTGTACATTGAATTAGATCAACAGTTTGATTTTCCCAACAAGGCACTCTGTTTGGAGAGAAAGTAGAAATGGAGGGAGATTGGGAGGAATAAAATAGTTAAAGACCAAGATTAATGTAGAGTTTATATAGCAGTTCTAATAAATATTTTTCCCCATCACAGTATCTAACAGAAGCTGGTTGGACTGCCGAAGGCCGGATAGTGGGAGTAACACAGCCTCGGAGAGTTGCTTGTGTTTCAGTGAGTGCCCTGGATTCCAACTTCTGAGATTTCTCTACATATTATTTTTGCAGAATATGGTAGATATGTTAGTCAAGTGTATAATGCCTGACATTTGCAAATACTTCTATCAACATTAAGCATTCTTGATATTTCTTAATATCTATGAGACACTATGATAGGAACAAATAAATACTTTCCATAAGTTTTCATTGAAAATTTTTGCAATAGGATCTTAAAATGTATATTTTCCTTTATTCTTTCTTTGATGTGAGGACAATAATTTGCAATTAGGACCTGGGCATATTCACAGCAAACTCTGATGCTCTTCATAACAGAATATAGGTTTTGATATCAATTTTCTTGTGGCCCTGAAAAAACATGATGCCTTCATATGTGTATGTGGAGCTGTGCAAATAATTAGTTTGTGTAAAATTTTATTCAAGGCAGACACAGATTTTCCATTCCAAGTCAGGAAACCCATAATTGTTTTTATGTACAAAATAGAAAATATGTTTTGTTTTGAACTTGAAACAAACCATCATGTTAAGTTCTGCTGTACTGTTTTAGCTTGGCAGAAACAAAATTTGGAATATTTTAGTTCTAGGCATTGGCCAAGGCAAAATCTGGAAGGATCCTGGAGAAATGTTATGGGGCAGGTAGAGCAAACCTGATGCCCATTGCTCTCTCTTACAACCTCTTTTCCTGTATGCTGATCTGCCCCCACTTCTCAGCCCCCTTCCTTGCCTTCCCTCCTTCCCCTGCCTCTCCTCAGTGACTGCTGCTGATGTCCATTCATGCCATCACAGACAAAACCCCTTTTCATTTGCTTTTTCCTACTGTTCCTCTACTCCACCCAAACCACTTCTGTCCAGAATAATCATATTTCTGTTTATATGTGAAACAAAACAGTTCTGCTTCATTCCACATACAGACCCAAACACCTGAAAAGTACACTTTTGGATCAGGCATGGACCACCCAAAGCCACCTGTTTTGTGTAGTGTTAGTTTTGTACAACTGTACCTATACAGCAGAAAGATAAAAAGCTGGAAAATCTTTGACAGTAGAGTTAGATTAATTAGTACATTTCATTATAATTCAGTGCATGGATTGAAACCTTCTGACACAGGGTTCAGAGGAACTCTTCCACATCTTTTAACATAGTATGTGGTACTAAGGCTAGGATCCAAAGAGCTATTTTAGGAATGCTAACATATTTATACAAGTTTAGTGAGTTATTTAATATTTTATTAAATCTACATATCACCAGTTGATTTGAAAGTCGTCTTGGTTTCAGAAATGGGTTGCCCATGGAATGAAATAGTATGCAAGACAAATTGACTTTCCTTAGTTTTATATTTCTTTGGACGCTGCCAAAAGCTTGTCTCCAAACGGGTTTTTTCTTTCTCAAGCCATAAGATTGATCAGTTTTCATTCTAAATTTAGAGGGAGAATCTGACACTGGATTTCCCTTTCCACTTCCCAGTCTTTTCCATAGCAGTGAAGTCTGATGTTGGGGATATGTAAGGGGTTATATACAAGGCATATCAGAGGACCTTATGGATGTGAAGCATCCTGAGCCCTCCTGGTTTCTTACCAGGGAAGAAATTTAAAGCAGCCATTAGTTCAATTTTCTCCTGCTATAGGAGAGGATGATTAGAGAAACAACTGCTACTTATAGCAAAAGTACTGTATTCTTCATTTTCACCCTTCCAGAAGTGTGGGATTCAATGTACTGCCCCAATATCAGAATGCTCAGACTAAACCTGGAGCTGGGATTTTCATGCCTTGGGTTTTATTGCATGATTTGCACAATAGCTCAGATATTATTCCCTAAAAAAATAAATACATTTTAAAAATAAATTTATTAGTGAGAATGCCAAATGTTTGCAAGATTTGGTGTTAATAAGATTTCATCCATTTATTCTGCTGACTCCCCAGAGTGACATTACACCAGTTTAATCTGTAAAATTAAGAAAATCAGTAAAAGACTAGCAATAAATAGTTGCTTTGACCTCATAGCCTAATTTATTTGAAGGGCGTGAAATGTACTATACAAAATACTTAATTGTGGAACTTTGTAAAATGCTATATGTGGAGTCCTTGGTGCTCTCTGAGCTTGGTCATTTGCTTGCTGAAGTTTCATTACCCAACCAGAGAACATCATCAGTGTTCCTATAGTGTTTGCTATATTTTTCTTGAATTACAGGCATTGTATTCAGAAGATTTTGTACATTTATAAAAATGTAGCATTGCATACTGTATATATCATTAAAATGTGTCATTTGAACTTCATGTTTATGCTTGGATTTTGTCATGGTTCACTTCAAGTTTGTCAGAATTTACCATATGGCCCATTTTGATGAACAAATGTGAAGAGCACATGGATATTTCTATATTTGGTGCAGCAAGCATTAGTTGATACAGATTATACTTTTGTTTATATAGCTTTATAACTAATTGAAATTGATTTTTAGAGTGAACTGCTTATCTGTTTGCTGATAGAATATTGTCAAATAGTTTTGAAGACAGAAAACTGACATGGAAAACAGCCGTAATAGAGTTTTATAGTAAATGGAACAAATATTTTAATTCACTGAGTGTCAAATCACTGCAGATGTTTATTGCTTTCATCTGCAGTGATAACATCTCTTTAAAAAGGTAATGGATGCCAACAAGGCTAATTCCTCTCCCTGGTGCCTTTTCATACAGAAACATGGAGCAGACAATTTCATTTCTCAAACTGAAGTTCCTGTGATTTTTTTTATAGACTTAATTTGGGTCCAAAAAGATGTCTGGCACTTCTATTACATGAGCTTTTTGGCACCAGGTATGCCTTTTTAGTGAGAACATTTTACAGCTGGAGGGCCACCACCAAATAATACATTTCTGATGATGAAGGCAAAATCACTGATAGTCTGACAGCTTTCTAGTTAAATAAAATTTTGGAGAACCTCTAGCTTTCTTGTGTTGAAGTCCTTGTGCTGGTGCAGTCTTTAAATACAGAGGATTTTAACTTTTTTTCTTTTTCCTAGTCCTTGTAGAAATAGAATAATTGCATTGCCAGTATTCAAAAATGAAACTGGGTCTTGCCATATAAACATTGGTTATACTTAATTAACTACTACATAATGGTCCAACAGGATTAGCTCAGTTCAACAAATTTTACTCCACTGATTTTTTCCATTTTTTTCCTTAGTAGTACAAGATAAACAAGCAGTATGCATTCCCAAACCAAAATGTGTTTATTCTTTGAAATATTAATATTATCTTTTCTCTTAGATTGCAGGGCGGGTAGCTGAGGAGAGAGGTGCCTTGCTGGGTCATGAAGTTGGATATTGCATACGATTTGATGATTGTACTGACCCACAGGGTACAAGGATTAAGGTAATATATTTGAACAAGATGCTTCTATCCTCAAAGTGTTTACAAATATTTCCAGTCAATCAAGAGCAAATGAAACAATAAATCCTAGGAATGAGAACAATGGAGATCTATACTGATTGGCTGTTTTGAATTGGTTGTAATGTTTTTCAGAGGCAAATAGGACCACTTTCATACATACTTAGGAGAGTCCAGGGTGGTTCCAATTTTCCAAAGAACATTTAAATGATGGATAGAAATACCAGATTTGTCCACTGGAGTTGGGCGGCCAATAAATATAGATAGATAGATAGATAGATAGATAGATAGATAGATAGATAGATAGATAACTTTTGTAACCCAACAATTGTCCTTCTACTGCCAGTCTACATTTTGTTCTGTTCAGCATTCTCAATTATTACTTTTTTTCTTTATGTTTGTCCTTCTCCAAACCTTCAGTTTCTTGCAGGCATTCTCTGTCTTCTGCAAATATGCTACTACTTTGCCTGTATAAAAGAGCCACACTAATCTCTGAACCCATGAAAGCAGATGAAATTACTTATCATCTGCTGGAATTTTGGGCTATGAATCTTGTTTCAGAACAAATGTAAAAGAGTTTTTGTTTGTTTGTTGCAGTTTCTAACAGATGGAATGCTGGTCAGGGAAATGATGGCTGACCCATTATTAACCAGATATAGGTAAACAGATTATTATAAAGCTATTAATGCTGGTATCTTCCTTTGTGTTCATTTCTACTTCCCTTTGTTTCTTTGTTTTATTTTCTTATTTTTGTTGGAATGTAGACTGTAAACATTTGGGAGCTAATTTTCTGAATTTTGTTTATTATTCCAATAAATCGGGGCAGGACTAGAACTCGTGGCCTTCCAGTTTCTAGCCTGATGCCTTAGTCACTAAACCAAACTGGCTTTTATTTTTATTTATTTATTTATTTATTTGTGTGTGTGTGTGTATGTATGTGTATATGTACACACACACACACACAGTGTGTGTGTGTGTGTGTGTGTGTGCAAGCCAGCCAGCCAGCCAGCCAGCCAGTTTGGTTTAGTGATAAAGGCGTCAGGCTAGAATATGTCTATAGCTGTATCTATATCAGCAAGCCAGTTTGGTTTAGTGATTAAGGCATGCGCATACACACACACACACACACACACACACACAGAAAATTCATAAGAGATGTTAGAATACCTATTATGTTATAGGTAGATTAGGGTTTTTTTCATTCCTGTTATCTCACTCCATTTGTCTTTCAGAGTTTTGCTAGCAATCCATACCACGTATTTGTATTCATTTGTAGTAAGCAAGCAGCATATTTTTATTTAAAAAATCAAAATGGTTACATACATTATTATGTAAGCAAACTTCAACTCCAACAGCAAGAGCAGCTTCTATTTTTTTCTCTCCCTCTGTGTGCTCCAAATATGTTTTTAAGGGTCCCATAATTCAGTAGGTCAGATGGAAAGTAAGAATCCATTTGGTTAATCGACCCGCATTTGCCAGTGGAATAATATAGCTAGATATAGCCCAAGAACATGTTTTTCAGATCCAAATCTTGAACATTTTCTATAAAGGACTTAATTTAGATAAAAAGCTATTCCTGACTTTCTATTACTTATTTATTTTGAGTTGTAATTCTGAGAATTTGTATATAATTTATTATGGTTTGTTGTAACTCTGTTGAAGTTTTTAAATTTTGTGAGTCACAAGTGTGTAACACCAAAGTTAGTTATATGACTTCCATAATATATGAACTGTGGCTATTGTATCATGACTTATATTTGCTAATTCAGGGTTTCTAAGCATGTTTAATATTCATTGCAATGAACATTTCATGATTGGAATGTTTTAAAAAAATATATTTTGGCTTTTATTTAGTGTTATCATGTTGGATGAAGCCCATGAAAGAACTTTGTATACAGACATTGCCATTGGATTATTAAAAAAGGTTAGAATTCTAACTATTCTCCATTCCTCCTTTTGCAACCATTGAGTAGGGAACAAACCAAATATTTACAATTATTTTGTTGCTGTAGGCCTGCAGTCTTGGATATATCTGAATTCGGTTGCAATAATTTCTAAGCCCATTGTATTCAATCTACATCAAGAATAGGAATTTATGGCCCTAATAGAAGTTGCTGAACTACAGTTCCCAGTAACTTTATCCAGCATGGCCAATAGATATGCTGTGGAATATAGTTCTGTATTTAGAGAGCCATGTATTCTTCACCCCTGGTATATTGTTGCCATTTTCCAGCCTCATCTCTTCAAGAAGATGAGAGAAATGAGTATTGAGTGCTATTGAGGAAATAGTATAGTGTATCCTGTCACATTATGCAGTATTGTTTAGCAATTTTTAGGCAAGATATATCAAGGATGAGGATAATTGTAAAAATAGCATACTTTTAAATTAAGACACCTAACTGACTGTACAGAAGAGGAGAATCTATGGCTTAGTTTTTAATGCATGAAAACATGTTTCTCTTCTCAATCAAGTTTAGGTGAATAGGTCATTCTCTGAGAAAATGAGAATAAAACCTGATTTTGTAATTACCTTGTAGATATATGATACCAATAGTTTTCATAAATTGTAACATTAGTTCTAGATTTTTATTAAATTTGATCATAACTGAACAGTTTTTAATATTTTCCCCTATGGTGTCCTACAGGTTCAGAAAAAACGAGGAGATCTTCGCTTGATTATAGCATCAGCTACACTGGATGCTGAGGTAGGTGATATTCCAGAAGAGTATGTTAGAAAAACAAGGCATTATATTTTTGACTTCTCATCTGTCCTCTAGAATGCAAAGTATAAGAGTTTCATCAATACATTTGGGTACAAAGGAATAGTCTTCTGGGAATGTAATGCTATTAGTCTAAACCCCACCAGAATTGACGGTGCTTGTTTAAAAACAGTGATTTTGTTCAAATGATTATAGGCCTTTTGCAGGAGAATTTGTAAAAAAGGCTGTTTTAAGCATAGAAAAAAATTGGGCTACTGTGTTTGATGCACTTGGAAAACTTGTTCTGAATTTGGACTCTATTTCATTGTTGATAAAGTCATTGAGAGCACAAGGTATCTTGATCTGGGGGCCTTCCATTCATCTCTAATGATTCCCATTCCAAATCACTGCCTGAATTCCTCCCCCCCCCCTTACCTGCTTCACTGATAATAAAATATCAGTGATATAGGGATGGATATCTTCCTCTAGCCTCCACAAGTCCTCTTTCAGTATTTAGTATTTAAAAAACAAAACAAAACTATTCTGTGAATATGGTTGACAAAAAGCATTCACCTTAGGAAGATCCATTTCCCAGTGATCCTTGTCTTGGAAATGTAATCAAAGCATCATGCTAGCAATGGGAAAGAAAGTTAACTTTGCTGTGATGAACATCATACTAAGATTTGTGTTTCTCAGCAAGAAATTAAGGTTTGGATGACTTTATTTCTCCTTGCTGAGTATACCATGGTTAACTTCAAAAGCATTTAATTGATAATACTAATCTTGTATAAAGCTTAAAGGTTTTGGTTATGTTATCTCTACTTGCCTGAACTGCATACAGGAATTCCCTTTCAGAAGCTGTTAGAAAACCTGCAAAATTGCTTCTTATTTTATTTTAATAGAGATTTTTTTTTTTTTTTTGTGAGTGAGTTATTGGATAAATGGCTGCTTTTATGTTCTTTCAGTTCTGTCTAATTTTCCTACTCATTAAAAATTAAAAGGCTGCAACTTTTGTTTGCCAGTGATAATTGATGGAAAATAATTATCCATTAGTAATGTAAGTAGTAAATAAAATTCTGTTATTAATCACAGTAAATGTCTTCAAAACATTAATTATTGGACTGAGTAAATCTAGACGAGAAATAAAGATCACACTGCTAATTTGAAAAGAAGTTGAGTTGTATTTCATTTTGTTAGTATTTTATATGCTAGTGTTTTATAATACATTATATGTCAAAATAGAGTGTAGAAAGTAGCTTAACTGCATATTTAATATATGTCAAGTATGCAAATTAAATCTCATATATTTATATATATGTATAAATTTGCTTCCAGCTAATTCTAATTGTTACTGTTAGTTAATCTTACATTTTATGAGCAAATTGTTATTTTTAAATTTACTGAAAACATTGGATATATGTTCTTTTGAATGATTTATAGGTTTTATTAAATCAATGTCAAAATTAAAAATGTTATTAAGATTGCAAGATCATATATATTCTTTTCTATAGATATGCTTATTAACTGTATGATGTCATTTTGAAAATATGTTGCTAGAAGTAAGGATTTGGTTTGCAGAAAACAATCCAAATCCACATTTATATTTTAAACTTAAATGTTCCTCCTTGGATTCCCAGTATTTTATATGTGTTTGTTTCCTTTAGCTGGTGTTGATGGTGATGTTTTTACTGTCTTTACTTTAGAAATTTAGGGATTTCTTTAACCAAAATGAGAGCAGTGATCCAAGCAAAGATACCAGCATGATCCTTACTGTGGAAGGACGGACATTTCCAGTGGATGTCTTCTATATTCAGAGGTCTGTTCCTGTTTAATGCTTAAGTGGTGGTTAGAAAAGAAGCATGCCTCTAATACCTGCTTGCCAGCCAAAAGTCTGGTTGAGAAAGTAACGTTAAATGGATCTTTAGGTATTCTTGGGCTTTGTTACCAACACATTTAGGATATAAACCTACATCCTGTTTTCCAATTGACTGTATCTCTCTCCTATTTTGTGAGCAGCAGGCGCAGACTTGAGTGGAGGAGGGCTTCGGGAACCTTCCCCCGTCCCCTTCTGCACCGGCCAGCTGGAGCAGACTTCAGACAAGTGCTACGGGGGCTCGGTGGAATCTTCATGCTTTTCCTCCCCTGGAATCTTAATTCTCCCCTTCCCCCTCCACAGAAGGGCTATGGGCAAGCTTGGCAGCACCTTCATGCCCTCTCTCCTCCTCCACAGAAGGAGATGGACAGGTCCGGTGGCAGAAGTGGGCTTGTTTTTTACCCATGCATTTGCATGCTTGCTTTTGCATTTGTGCTGAGCAAGAAATGTGGGTGTCATAGGTGGATAATCTTTTGCTTATCCCTTTATGTTCTTGTAACATCACTACTTTTGCAATTGACTAAAGTGAAAAGTGTTCAAGTAATTGTGATAAAGCATTCTGGACAAGTAGCCATATTAATCCATGGTAGCTGAAAAAATAGTTCTGTAGCTTTTTTGAAGCAAGTGATTATTTCTGTATGAGCTGTTGTTGGTTAGTACTTATTTCATTAGCTTCATGAAGTAATGTGCATATATGAATATAATTTAGTCAGTTCTTTTTTTCTTTGAATACCATGTGGAATACCATGAATACCATGTGCAACATATATGTGCACTGGAAGTCTGGGTTTTCCACCACATTCTTCCTCAGATATTTTTAAAATATTTCCTTGTGTGGTCCTGCCCATTCCAATTCTAAGATAAGGAGATATGTTTTGGGTAAGATTCCCTGTATATGATAATGACAGTTTTAATTCCTGTTTACTTGTTGGAAGTCTAAAAGTTGCTTCTGGATGAATAGTTACTGAAGGCCATTAGAACCAGATTTCCAAACTCAATATAGATTATTCAGATATGAAGCATTTGAATGTATATTGACTTTGCATTATTTAAAAATCAGGTTTTTAATAATATGCTGAAGAATATTTACTGTTTCTTGAACTAGTTTTCTCATTACTGTGAAATAATATTTTAAGCATGTGTATATAAATTGAAATATAGAATGTGTAGTAGTATCAAATGTTTTATGAAGAAAACAGAAAAGAGTAGTTAGGGTTAATTTTGTGATCCTGTTAAAAGGATCTAATCTATCTGTATTTCCTTTATTCTTGGCAATAAGCAGAAATCGTATTTTCCTTTATTGGACTCATTTATATGTTTCTCCCCTTGCCCCTAACAGTCCTGTTCCAGATTATGTGAAATCAACTGTGGAAACAGTCATGAAAATTCATCACTCAGAAGGTGATGGAGATATACTGGCATTTTTAACTGGCCAGGTAGATGCAAAATAAACTTTGTCTTCTTGAAATTATTGGTTTGATGTAAGATAATATGTTCACTTCATTTCATGCAAGATTGATGATTGCATTTAACTTAAAATATAGGTTACATTAAACTTCTACAATCTAGTGTAGTATTTCTCAACCGTGGCAACTTTAAGATGAGTGGACTTCATCTCCAGAATTCCCCAGCCAGCATGCTAGCTGGAGAATTGTGGGAGATGAAGTCCACTCATCTTAAAGTTGCCAAGGTTGAGAAACACTGACCTAGTGACTCAGAGGTTTGGGGCTATTGAATTGCTAGCTTGTAGCCATGGACTGTATTGGCTTGTAATTTTGTGATTTGTGGTTGCAGTATGTCAGGAGGATATAAGATTGGGAAAGTGTCTGTGTGTGTGTGCTTGCACACATGCACATGAGAGGAGTCCAAATATCAAATTAAATATTTAGGCATTTTCTTTTAATAGTGATGTACTTGGCTATTTTAGAATAATGATAAACCAATGCAAAAGTGAGTAATCTATGAATATTTCTTCCCTGCCAGTGGTACAGCAAGATAAATTGATCAGTGGAATTTCAGTTTCTCTAGAACCTCCATTTTGCTTCCAGTGGGTATATGATAGTATACAATAGTGTTAGGGGATGCCAAGGCATTTTCAGAGATATTACCAAAACTGTTTTGGACCAGCCATAGTGAGCAGAACCAAAGTTTGGAATATTTTGGCTGTTCTGGGTTTAGGTCAGTGTTTCTCAGCCTCAGCAACTTTAAGAGGTATGGATTTTAACTTCTAGAATTCCCCAGCCAGTTGAAGGCCACGCCTCTTAAAATTGCTGAAGTTGAGAAACACTGGTTTAGATGAAACAGACTGAGTTGAGCAAGACTGATGTGTGTTGTTCCATCTCTTTTCTTTTCCTCTCAGCATCTCCCACTGGTCTACCCTCTACAGTCTTTCCCTTTCCATGTATCCTCATCTGCCAGTGTCCTTGGCATTTCCCCCCACTCTCCTTCAACCATTTCTTCCTGGAACAAAAGCAATCCAATTTCATTCTGTGTGTGGAACAAAGCACAAGAAACCTGTGTTCCAATTCAGCATAGTCCACCAAAAACCAGCTGTTTTATGCACAGAATGGTTTATGCATGGGACATTTTGCATACCCCTAAGTAATACCACGCAAATCCATATTTCTAATCTTTACTCATAATGCTTATTGCTTTTTGAACCTTAGGCAAATTCTTCACTTCTATTTTAGCTTTCATGGATCAAGGCAACAGCATATAGAAGTAGGAATGCTGAGGTACAGAAGTATATGGCATTACCATATAGTTTTCTATCTGAAAAATGTGTAGGATATGATACAACACGCATTGGGAATGAGGAGAGCAATTGGAATGTGCTTGACAGCCAAAATGTGTTTAATAATTAAACACAAATATAATTATGAATACTGTAGGGCTGCTTCACACATGAAGACATTGTAACAATCAGTTGAATGAACTGCAATTCCAGCATTTTCTGTTGTATGAGGAAATATACTCCTTTGCATTTAGATTGATTTATAACAACACACAGTCCCCATGTTCTTAGTTCAGAGGAATATTCTACTTTCCTCACCTGCTGGGTATGTAAACACTGCCTACCAGCTTATTTCAGATTATTTGGAGAGGCTGTTTCTGTTGTTGCAAAAGAGAGAAGGTCTGGTCATAGAGCAGTAAGCTTCATTTGTGAAATTTCTAGAAATTGCCCACTCTTTCAATAAGTGGAATAAGTCTTACCAGCTATTTCCACATGTTAGTGATGTGAACTTGTCTGATCACTGAGGAGGAGGAGAACAGTATAAAAATGTCCTGAAGTATATATGATATATCAAATAAATGAAAAATCTGGGTGGTTTTGTGCAAAAGGCCAGAAATCATAATTTGGAATGAGATGAAAATAAGAGATAAGGCATATACTATCTCTGTGAACTATTTTTCTGATAAACAAAAGAAAAAAGAAGACATTATAGTACTCAATTAATTGAAATATTTGTCTTGACAATCCCCACCCTTCCAGTAGAATATTTGGGCAAATCTGAATAAAGGTGGCAAAAGTCTAAAGCCTGAAAAAGAAAGTTTGCCTGATTTCCAAGTCCACAGAATACATACATTCCACTCAGCTCCTGAAATTTGCAGGGAAGTTTTACTTCGGCTAAAAAAAGAAATGAAAAACACCAATAATTTATACTTCCTTTTCTGTTATCAGTTTGTTGTGTATGAAGAAGACCGCTAAAAACAACCAGATAATTGATGGTTATACAAGGCTCTAGTATGAATGTTCCCATTCTGCTCTCTGTACTTGATTGGAAAGTATTGTAGGGTATTGGAAGAAAATCACATTGATGCCTGGCATCCTATTTAATTAACACAATTAACTGGCCTTTTAAGATAATGAACAGGGAAAAAAATCTTACAAGAGCTAAGTTTTTAGAATATTTCAGCCCCATGCTATACTCTTGAAGGTAAATATAATATAATCTGTCAATCACTTTAATACTTTTCTAGGAAGAAGTAGAAACAGTTGTTTCTATGTTGATAGAACAAGCTCGAACCATCGCTCGCACAGGCATGAAGAAGCATCTGCGTGTTCTTCCTATGTATGCTGGATTGCCTGCTACTGAGCAGATGAAAGTTTTTGAGAGGGTATCTCATAATGTGAGAAAGGTAAAGTATTTTACTTACTGTTTCTATACAGCCTTGCCCAGCCTGGTGCCCTGGGTCTGTATTGGGGCTGCAACTCCCAGTATTTTCAGCATAAACATTCAAACTGGAAATTATAGGAGATACAGTTCCAGTACATTGGAGAATATCCAGTTGGGTAAGGCTGCTCTGTGTGTTGTGTGTGTGTGTGTGTCTCTGTGCGTGTATGTATGTATATGTATGTGTGTGTGTTTGTACACACACATATATATATATATATACCATCTTCTCACTTAATTTGGTAGGATATGCATAGAGATGGTTTATATCATACTTGACAGATACAGAGATGATTATTTTTTATATCGTGTTCAAAAATGTATAATCTGCTATGACATTCCAGATCACAATTGTTCGTTTGGCTGTTAAAAATGTTGAATGCAAATGAGACAGATTGGCTCTAGTGGGATGTTGTTAAAAATAGGAACCCTTCCTCTGCATCAGTGCTCTTTTTTCTTGTCCCTCCTCCTTTATCCTACTTAATTATGCACTTTCCTTTTCAATGTCAGATGAAGGAACAGTTGTTCTTAATTTTATTTTTAAAAAGGAAAACAGCAGTGTGGCTTTCCATCTAACAGTTTGGCTATTTATTCTGGCAGTTTTATATATTGACTGTGGGTTGTGATTTTGTCTTTAGGAATCTGTTCCTAACCTATAGTTTGTGCAGACTTAACTTAAAATACTTAAATACTTAAATACTTAAAATACTTAACTTAAAATAATGCTTTACTGAAAAGATTTTAGTGTTTTGAAATGGCTGTTCCTGTTACATATTCATTAATCGAGATTAAATAATAAACATTTCTTACAGCTCTAGTTTTGTTTCTGTTGTTTTGTGAGGTTTTAAGGCAGCCCTTCAAACAAGCCATGGTTGTTATTTTCTCAAGCTTACCTAGTTGTTTATGAATAGGGACAATGAACTTGTATTAAACTTATTTTTTACTTTGGTCCTTTCAGGTAATAGTGGCTACTAATATTGCAGAAACCTCTATCACAATCAATGGCATTTCATTTGTCATAGACTGTGGCTTTGTGAAACTTCGTGCATATAATCCAAAAACAGCCATTGAATGTCTTGTGGTTGTCCCAGTATCTAAGGCCTCAGCTAATCAGAGAGCTGGTCGTGCTGGTCGGAATCGCTCAGGAAAATGTTACAGACTTTACACAGGTAGAGTGTGTTTATTAGTGGAATTTTAATCGATTGTCAATAGTTTCATAATTGAGCTATGTAACTGAGAATTGTAATAATAAATTCAGTTTTATAGTCTGTAAGAAGATTTTATAATTAAAAAATAAAGTTGTATACCTGTTCCTTATGCAGACTGTTAAAAAAATATTTTGCAATAAGAGAATACATAGAGGGAATTTTGTTGATAATCAGATGTATCCACCTCCCAACCCCAAAACAGAATGTTACGGTTCATTTTTATTTCTCTTTCCCATTATGTTCCTCAGTATGTTATGGAAGCAGATTTTCCTGTAATATACTTTTCCTGCAGTCCATCATATCCTATTTAATGCTGCACAAGAGTCTGTACTGTAGAATGTTCCAGTGAAACATTTCTTTATAGCCAGATAAATGTCCCTTGAGAGCCAGTTTGGTGTAGTGGTTAAGGCATCAGGCTAGATATCAGGAGACTGTGAGTTTCAATGCTGCCTTAGGCACAAAGCCAGCTGGGTAACCTTGGGCCAGTCACTCTCTCTCAGCCCTAGGAAGAAGGCAAGGGCAAACCACTTCTGAAATCTTACTAAGAAAACTGCAGGGACGTATCCAGGTAGTCACCAGGACTCAACACTGACTTGAAGGTACCCTCCCCCCCTTCCCACAAAGTTCCTTGCCATATTCTTCTGGGTTTGTAAAATGGTATTGCAGATGCAGATTTTGCCACTGCAGTATGCAGTATGTGGAGATAGCCAGGAGCAACTTCTAAATCAGTTGCACAAGTATGGAAAAATATGTAGCTTCTTTAATGATTCAAAAAGAGGTGCTTTGTACATGTTTCTGTGCATTCTAAGGCACCACTTTTAAAGGGTTTGCATAGCCCTGATTGTTATCAGTTGGAACACCTTGAATTTATATATGTTATTAACTGAGTTCTGAAATCTTACAATGGGGTAGGATTTACGTTTAAAACTTAATCACGAAGGACTTTGTTTTCTCCACAGAGGAAGACTTTGAGAAGTTGCCACAGTCCACCATTCCTGAAATGCAACGAAGTAACCTGGCACCAGTTATCTTGCAGCTTAAGGCATTAGGAATTGACAACGTGCTTAGGTTTCCCTTCCTCTCAGTAAGTAAAAGAACCTTGTTTAATCTTTCATGTTTGTCAGATTATCAGTGAGACACAAGAACTCTTGAGATCTGCTATCATTTTATAGTATCTCTAAGTTCTATTTCCTACCATACTTCTGTATGGTAAATAGGACTGTCAGGAATTTCCACAAAGGTGGGTAAGAAGACTTGTAAAACAGGGGTAACTATTTTGTCATCCAGCAGATGGTATGACCGGCACAGGAGGAAGGATTTGCTCCATTGTACAGTTCATTTTCTATGTTGTCTTCATTGGGTGGCTGGTAATTTCGAAAGGCTGAATAAATATGTTGCTTGGCTTTCATGTTGCCTTTTATTTTGGCTTACCTCATGGAAATATGAGTGATGGGAGAGAGAGCGTATGCATGTTCTCTGAAATTAACTAATAGACGCTCAACAAATCATCAAAACCTAACAAACCATAGCCCAGTATGAAAGTGAGTGTAGTAAAGTGATGAAGATGTTAGTCTTGGGCCATAAAGACCCACAGTCAAGTCCCTGTTTAACTGTGGAGCTCACTGGAGCTCTGTGGATCAGTCACTCTCAGTTCAACCTACCTTGCAGTGTTTTATTGTTTGAATCAGAGTAGGGCAGATCCCCAAAGAAGAAGCTATTTCTGCTTCTCAGTTCATGCTTTTTATATATTAGTTTAATATTACTTTGCTTCAGACTACACATACAAGCATAACCGTGGTGAGGTTTGCACATACAGTAAACCTTGCCTCCAACATAGCTGTGTCTAGTTCTTCTATAGATCTTTATATGCTGAGTGCAGTGCTCTCAAGCAGAGAAACTGCATAGTTACAAACTTGGCTGCATTAAACAGGATTCAAAATTATGTGAAGGTAAGTAGACACATACTTTGAGTTCTGTGAAAAAGTATTTCTTTTCAGGTTTTGTAAGTGTTTGCTTATCTGTATGTTATCAGAGCTTCAGGTGGGTTCTGTAGATACTAAAGGAAGTTTGAGTGAACAAAAAACACCAATGGTTGGTGGTAGTTTCATTTATTTCATAAAATTATCCAGCATAGGTGTCTTCCTGGACTCATGGCTCCTGCTGGAAGCCATGCTGGCACGCATGGCTGTGGGGGGTCTTTGCACAAATTCATATTGTATACCAGTTGTGCCCATTCTTGGACTGGGAGGCCTTGCTCATAGTCACTCATTCCTTAGTCACCTCCTGTTTGAATTGCTGCAATACTCTCTACATGGGGCTGCCATTGAAGACCATCTGGAAGCTGCAACTGGTCCAGAATGCAGCACCAAGCACAGTTTTGGGTGTCCCATGGTTCACCCGAGTTACACCACTGCTGCATAAGCTGCACTGGCTCCCAGTTGCTTTTTGGGTCCAATTCAAGGTGCTGGTTATCACCTTGATATTTAAAGCCCTACATGGCACAGGGCCAGGTTATTTGCAGGACCACCTCTCCCCGAAGGTATCTGCCCATCCTACTAGGTTATATAGGGTGGGCATGCTCCCTTCCCTTAAATGTTGTCATCTAATGGGACCTCAGAAGAGCGCCTTCTCAGTGGCTGCCCCAGCCTTTTTGGAATAGCCTCCTGCCAGAGATCCAAGGGGCCCCTACTGTTGTAGCATTCAGGAAGGCCATGAAGACCTGGCTCTTCCCCCAAGCATTGGGCTAGGATGGGGGAGGCTGTTTGGTTTGGTGTATATGAGATAAGTGGCCATATAAATCCTGTAAATAAACAGACATGCAATGTACCAGCGTGAAAAATTGTCCCCTCAGAATCTTTGGTGCATTCATCCATAACAAATTGTTTCTTGTAAATAACATTTAAGAGATTGGGGGGGTTTTCCCGCATGAACTGCTCATTTCAGGTTCTGCTACATTTTTGTCCAGGTTCAAATTTAGACTTTGATTTGGCCATTCCAAAACACTGACTTTGTACTTCATACTTTCTCACAGAATTGTATAATCCCTCTGCAGACCTTAGTTCTCAGTATATTCAGATATGTAGAGGTATTTTACAGCCCCAGCCTGTTAGGCACTGAGCATGTATCTACACTCATTTTTCTACTGCTCTTTTATTCCTTTAATAAGCAGGTTAAAACACTGGCACACGGCTTCTTTCCCAGCTCCTGCTGTTTGAGCTTCGGGTTAGTCACTACACTAAACTGGCTCTCCTTGTGTTATAAGTCACAAAGTGTACAATAATGTGTGCCAATCTTGCTGAAGCTAAGTAGACAACAATAGGAGATTACCTGATCTTCCTTGGATTCACAGAAAGGCAGGTTTGTAAATTGAAGATATCTTTCTGTAGCAAGCAGAGCAAATAATATTACTACTTTTTCCCTAGCCTCCACCAGCTCAATCAATGGTGCAAGCTCTGGAGCTATTGTATGCCTTAGGAGGTAAGATGGTTTGTTTGTTTGTTTTTAACTATAGAGGATATGAAACATAGTCACATTATTGCCTTCACAAATAGGTATTATTTATTAATTAACCAAAACAGAACTGTCTTGTTTTTAAAGTTTTTAAAGTACCAGGCTTATAAGTATATTTTCAAATAGTTGAAAACTTGTTTTTTCTGTGCATTACTGAGCCTTCATGAAAGTACCTATTTCAGATGCAGAACACTCTGAAAATTTGCTTGTTCTATGTCAAATGCATGCCAAAATTTTGAAAGGCAGTTCTTTTTTTTTAGACCGAATGTTGAGAAGAAATGTCTGTGGCTGTTAACATGGTATAATCCCCATTGCAGTGTTTCTTGTACATTCTTTGCAAATGAGTGCTACTCATCACTTACAGGAGTAATACATTGCTGCTCTGATCAATTAATATAATTCTTAGGTATTTGTGCATTGATTGTTAAGGAAGAGGTCCAGAGCACTAAATTAAAAGTTGGCTAAAAACAGAAGCCTTGTCTGGAATTGAACGGAAGTAAAATATATTTGATAACAGATTTTGAGAATTTAAATTACTTTACATCAGTGTTTTTCAACCTCAGCAACTTTAAGATATGTGGACTTCATCTCCCAGAATTCCCCAGCATGAAGTCCATGCATCTTAAAGTTGTTAAGGTTGAGAAACACTGCTTTTACATAAACTACATCAGTAATAAAGTAGGGGTGTAAAAGAAGAAATGGAACTCCTCTTACAGAGATTGAGCTTGTTCTTACTAAGTAATTGCAACACCATTCATTGGGCTAAGTTTGCTCAAAGAGCTGCTCTTTGCTTGATTATCAGTGGTGCATTTATGATTTCAGATTTGATATTGAAATATTATTGAGCCTTTTGCATTCTCAGCTTTCTTTCTTTGTGATGGCATCTGAACTCTGCTGTGAGTGGGCTCTCATTCCTTGGGTATGAAATAGGTACTTTCATGAAAGCTCAGTAATGCACAAGTTTTCAATGAACAGTTTATAGTATTTAGAAAGATTGATGAAATCCTCAGTAAGCTGCAGTGTTTTTTTGCTGGTAACTTCTTGCACTCTAGAAGAATCCTCTGATTGTCATTGCATTTTTCATTTCGATTGTGAACTTTTGTCAGTAATAATTTTATATCCTGCAGATGTGCTTCATCTTTAGATCAGGTCTAAAAAGTCAAAGGCAAAAGCAAAATGAGAGTGAAGCAATACACTTTATATAATTAGGTTGTCATTAAGAGATTCTTTTAAGATTTTAGGCTGAGAAAATATTGGGAGGTATTGTATTTTTCTGTAAAAAAAAAAAAAAGGGTATGGAGATTTCAACATTCATAATTGATTATATTTTTGTTATATGAATGCTAGGTTGAAGATGTAGCAACCCATATAATAAAAAGATCCAGGAATATGGTTTTAGCTCTGGAAAATAATAGTCAGTTGTGTCTTTCTTTGCTCTTCATACCTTATATTTAAGTCATTCTGAGTTACCAGTATTTACCTTCTGTATCATTGATTTTTCTCCTGCAGGACTTGATAAATATTGTCGTCTCACTGAACCTCTGGGAATTAGGATAGCAGAGTTCCCTTTAAATCCCATGTTTGCAAAGATGCTCCTAGAATCAGGTAATATGTGCTATTATAATTTGGATAGTTAATTCCTCTTACTTTATAACTAGAATTTTTTAATGTGCATTTATCATTAAAAATAAATTTGCCATATGTTTTCATTAATGTGATAGACATCTGGATCATGAGAGTGGAATAGGAGTATGGAGAAAGCAGTGTAAGAGATACAGTATTGTGATTGCACAACACAACAGTTTAAAAATCTTCATGATTTAATTTTGTAATAGATTAAATTCATATCCTACCTAAACTCAGAGTTTAAAATGGGATACATGAAGGTCTCCCCTAATTTTATTCCTTCAACAGGAGCAACCTTGTGAGGTAGGTATGGTTGAGAAGGAGTGACTGGTCCAATGTTCCCCAGTGAACTCTGGTTCAGCGTGAACTTGAAGTTGAATCTCTCAGGTCAAGATCCAACATCTTAACTGCTACAGTACAATGACTGTTTTTACCCTGCCTTTTAGAACTACTAATGCTGGAAATAGTTGCTTTGCTTCTTGCCAAATATTCCTTAGATTCCACAATCTATGGAATTGTGCATGGCATTTATATATATATATCAATCCTTTGCATCAGCTCAGAATGGTGCTGCTGAAAATTAAGGTAGCAGCATTCATTCCAGGAGAAGTGACTGCAGCTGGAATGCTGAAATTGGCCATTTTCCTGAACTGAGTCAATAGCTTTTTTTTTTTTTTTTTTATGCCAGGGGCATATCTGAAGATTTGAGAGTATGTGGGTGGGTACATTCACAGAATGGCTGCCTTCCACAAAGTGATATTACCAATTACCAGAATACAAACTAAGACATAAGCACGCATATTTGCATGCAGAGAGACCTTTATGGGCCCAAAGGTACCCTTCCAAATAATAATATACTAGAAACTGGTGCTTAGCTTTGTAGCATTACAGGCTAAGTCCACATGTAATGGAGAGTTTGGTGGCCACTAAGTGAGGTGGCTGATACACCCAGGCAACATGTTGCCTATCCCTGAATTAAGGTTTGCATTTTTAGAGTAATTTTTAGAGTAATTTAGAGTTTGCATTTTTAGAGTAACAGTCCAGGTTTAATGAACACTCATGTGTCTTCTATTTCTTGAGCCCTCTTGAAAGGACAAGCTCAAAATCAGAATGTGAACAAGTGACTCCTCAAATCTAATCATAAGATGAAAAAGCTGGAACCTTTTAATCCATTACCTGGTTCAGAAACACAGCCGGACAGTACTGGAATATAGTCAGGATTTACACGCAAATGATTGGATTAGATTATCTCCTTTCCAAGTGACATTTAGTTTTTCTATTCTCCATACAAAACAGAAGCAAAATTTCAGTGACACTGTTCTAATATGTGGGACCATTGGCCAATGACCAACCATTCTTGAGAGAAAGAAAAGTGGTTCTCATAAGGAGAAAATAAGCTTTCCCCCTTTTTCTGCTTCTATAAAGTTCACCTGAGTGCTTTTCATATTTAGGTTATTTTGTAATGTAGTATTTTTATCACTGCTGTAGCTTTTTTAATCAGAAAGGTGTAACAAATGAAGTATTGTTCCATGACAATGAATTTTCTTTTCCCCACCCCACTTTTCCTTAAATCATTTTGTAGGAAATTTTGGCTGCTCCCAAGAGATTCTGAGCATTGCATCCATGATGCAAATCCAAAATATCTTCACAGTTCCTCCAAACCAAAAGGTTCAAGCTGTAAGTGCTGGTCTATACCAACCAACATACCTTTGAAACTCTTCCAGACTGTTTGCATTGACCTATACAGTTGGGTATCTTGTTTTCATTCATATTGTGTGCCTCCTCATTAGCTATTTAAGTAAAAACATTAAGTGTGACTTGTGCTTTAACTATGTAGTTTTTGATATGCTTTTGCTTCTGAGTACTTGTACCTGTTGAAATACACTTTGAAGTGTAATGCTGACAAGACTATTGTGTTCTTGGTTAGTTAAAACTCTTTTCAAGTGCAGATTTAACCTCTTTGGGTTTCACTCCTCTTGAAAACAAGGGGCTACAATTTGGGAACTCACCTGGAACTAGCTTTGCTCTTGATTGCCCAGTTTTGTTAGTATGGTCAGGAGCACCTTTATCTAGCTTATATTGACATGCCAGCTGCAATCATAATTTTTAAAGAAGGTTGATATGGTCATTGCAACCTCCACTTCAGTTAGAAACTAGCTGATAAGAATATGACTACAGCTAGGTTCCTGGATCACACAGCTATTGTATTTTTACTTTTAAAGTCCTAAATCAGAATGTGTAATCTTTTTTTGGGCCAAGGTTCACATTTAGCCTTTAAGTAGCATGCTGGTGTTGCATTCCAAAAGGTAATTGGGACCGAGACAAAACAGTGAGCAGAGTTAGGACAAAAATTAAATAGATTAAATAAATGAAAGCAATCTAACTTAATTCATATTTTGTATGTAACAATTTTCTTTTTGTGTCATATTAACAATTACAGCTTTACAGTAACATTTGGATAGAGCCTTGGAGTTGGAACCAAGGCTTTGTGAGACTGACTGTGGCCTTGGAGATACAGATTTTGCATCCCTGATCAATTAACTTATAAACAAAAAATTAAGGGATCATCTCCTTAGTGAATCTTCTGGCTCTTTTGCATATTCCATTGCATCTCATAGTTGTTGTAAATATATGAAAATATCTTTGTTGTGATTCTTTTTTTCTTCTTCTTCTTTTTGATGTTGAAGTGGTAGCCAAACATTCATTATTGCTGCAAATCTGTAGTCTGGCAGAGTCTTGTGCATTATTATTTCTGGCTCTTTTGGTGTTGTTGGTTTCCTTTTGCTTAGCTGATTTCTGTTTGCGTTTCTTAATTTTCACTGTGAGTTTTGTTTATTTTGCAGTGGTTAAGTACTTCATTTACTTTACAAGAAATGGACAAGTAGAATAAATATTGTCCAAATAAAGAAATGACTTTTTTTCAAGGTGTAAAGAAAAGTCTGTTATAGAGTAGGGAGAGAGATTACAGTATTTCACTATTGGGTTTATTTCACTGGAAAACAATTTAGAAAACACATTATTTTGTGTAAGGTGAAACTGTTGCAATACTTTTAAGAAATTGATTTGTACAAACCTTAAGTCATAATGGCTAAGTAGAAATCTTTTATATCAGTAAAATATACAGTTGTTCCAGGTTTTTTTTAAATGCAATACAGTTTTAAATGTTCCTCCTCCTCCTCCTCCTCCTCCTCCTCCTCCTCCTCCTCCTCCTTGAAAGTGAAATAGGATAATATGGATAACAATGAACAGTGTTCAAAACAAAATTGTACCTCCTGTGGGAAACATTGAAAGAAATAACTCATAACAGATTTCCAGCTGACAGTTGGAAAAGCCTAGAGGATTCTTGACTGTTTTCAGCCCTATTGATATTTCTGTATCTCCACCAAGAAAAAAGATTCCTGCTTCTGTTGTTTGCTTTATAAAAGATTTCTCCCTTTCAGATTAGAGAACATAGAAAATTTGCTGTTGAGGAGGGTGACCATCTCACGATGCTTAATGTCTATGAAGCTTTTATAAAAGTAAGCAGCTAAACTAAACTAAAGTACAAAAAGATCTTTGGGTTTTTCCAGCCATGACTTCCAACTGATGTGAATTTAGACCACAAATATCAATTGTAATAATTAACATTGGATGGGATCTCTAAAACAAGTAAAGCCAATTTTAGTTGTAACGAAGGCAAGAAGCTCAGCACAGATAACTGAAAACCCTATTGTGATTTTAGAGATTTAGCAGCATGTTGCATGTTTTGTAGACATACTTCTTTAACAATCATCTATCTTACGGCAAGAGATAGGAATATGCAATATTTAAAATTAAAGCTGAGATTCTTAATCTTTATAATTACTTGTGTTCTGTAACTTGGGGCATATTTGCTTATCTTTGGAGTATGTGCATTTGTCAGTGTTAATGTCTTCATTGCAGAATTCTGCCATCTGCTATGGCTTTCTCAGTAGAAATTAAGATTTAGGATGCAGATAAATTAAACAGTAGCAGCAGGTTTCACAGTTCATGAGATTTACAAAAAGGATATCAAGTGGGTTTAAAGCATTTTATTATCTGAGTTAGCAAGATAGTAGAGTCTATTTTGCAAACTGCACTGCTTTTATTTTCAAAAGATTTTAAGGTTTTGAGATTGGTTTTGCCTTGTACAGTAGTCTGCAGTGGGTGGGGGAGGTTGTGAATATCTTCATTCCTGTGACAGCAAGGAAACAAGAAAACTGCATATGAAGCTAACACTTTCTGATAGAAATTTTGTAGGTGTGGTTCAGCTTTTCCCTTTCATTTGCAGCACAACAAAAGTTCTCAGTGGTGTCAGGAGCACTTTCTGAATTATAAAGGCCTTGTTAGAGCCACAATTGTAAGGGAGCAGCTGAAAAAACTTCTTGTCAAGTTTAAAGTGCCAAAAAAATCCAGTGAAGGTATGAACTGCTTACTTTAGCAGTGTGTTTCCTATGTAGTTTTAATGTTTAATTTGCAGAATAGAATGATTCTGTTTTGTTCAGCATGTAATAGTACTGGTTTCTTTATTTATAGGCATCTTCTCTTAATATCCACTTATTTTTGTGTCAGTAAAATGTATTTTTAGAAGAACTTACCCTTTCTTTTTTCCACCAATAATTTGTGATTGTTGGTTATTATTTTTTCTTTTTAACTTGAGCCTTTCACGTATCACAGGAAAAGATAACCTTGTCTCTCCATATATTTTGGGGCTCAGTTCCTGTAAGTCCCATTCTTGGCTGCTATGATTTGAAGTTCAGAACTTCTGGAGAACACCAAGGTACCTATCTCTGATATATGCCCTCTGTAAAATGATAAATCCATCTCTTTATTTTAGGTGATCCAGACCCTGTTCTAAGGTGTATTGTTTCTGGATTTTTTGCTAATGCAGCCAGATTTCATTCTACTGGGTCCTACAGGTAAATTTATTTATTTGATTTTAGCCCAACATCTGGTGGGCAGTAATTGATTAATATAAAACATCCACAGTATAGTAATTAAAAAATAAGCAATTACATGAAGATATAAGCACAAAATATGCCAATTCATTCTAGTAAATTCTTCTAAAACCAACAGAAATACTACTGTTTTCATTAAACTAGTCAATAAAGCACAAGTTAGTCATGATTGAACTGAAGAATTTTAGTCAAGATTATACTTGATAAAATGATCATAATACCAGAAAATATATAAAATTATCATAATTTGAGTTCATAACAGATAGCCATCAGTTGGAACAATAGGTCCCTAGTATGCTTGCTCAGTTTTGGCCAACTGACCTTCTTGATAGTGAATTCAGTTGAGTTAAATCCAATTAGGGTGAGGGGAGACACATGTTTTTCTTGACAAAATCTCCTTCATTTGAAAAACAAAATGAAAAAGAGATTTCAAAATATTCAAATGAAAACTGGGAAAGCATTCTGAAAATGTTGCTGATCAGTAACATCCCAATCAAGCTAATATATAAGGAAATAGATAGTGGCCTGTATTGCACACAAACACAGACATGTTGCTTTGGTAAATAAATATTGTGTTTCTGAAATAATGCTATTTCAAGGACTATTCGTGATGACCATGAACTTCATATCCATCCCACCTCAGTGCTCTATGCAGAAAAACCTCCTCGTTGGTAAGTTGAATGTTTTTTTTAATTGTATGAATTTGATATTGTAATTTATTGAGAGCCAATCTTTAACAACATGTTAGATTTGAAAGATTGGAATTTAAAAGGCACATTAATTTGTAAGATGCAAAATGGAATGGTTAGGAAATTAAATAACTGCTTTTTATTCTTCTTGCTGCATTCTTCCTTTTGAGTAAATGCTATTCAGTATTACTCCTTTGATTTTTGATTACAGTCTTCATAGTGACTGCTTTTGGAATTGTTTGTATTGCCTGCTAGAGGATGTTAAAAGGTTTGCCTTTGCGGAAAGTACACACTATATGTTTAATCACACTTGCTGATTATTTGGTGGTGTGTGATTCTTGATCTTTCAGCAGCTTTTAGTATTGTTGGCTACAGTATCCTTTTGCCCTGGTTTTGAGGGTTGAGGGTGGGAGTCACCATTTTACAGTGGTTCTCCTCCTTTATCTGTGGCTAGTTCCAATCAGTATTAATGGGTGGGTAAAGATCACACCAACAGTCCCTCACTTGTGGGATGTTGCAGAATTCAATGCTTTTTCCTCTTCTGTTTAATATCTACATGAAACCATTGGGTGAGGTCATCCGTTGGTTGCAGTCAAGTATCACCAGTATGCCAGTGATGTCCAGTTGTACATCTTGACCCAGGGCCAACTTGGTGATGCCATCAAAGTCCTAGCTCAGTGTCTGGAGGCTGTGTAGGTCTGGATGGAGAGGAACAACTTGGGCTCAATCCTAACAAGCAAATACTAGTATTGCTAATTCCTATGCAAGGTCATAATTAGATCATACGGCTCTTCAGGGATATTTCTGCATGCAGTGTACAGTATTTTCTTTGAACTCTTTCTCGGTATGCTGAGATGTAAAGCTGACTTCCAAAACACTTGGAATATTTTAAATCTCTTCAGACCCAAGTAGGAAGATGCATATTAATTTGTAGCATAAAATTTATAGATAGTAAGCCTTACATTATGAGTAGTTTCTTATGGAGTGATAATGGGATACTATTTAAATGTTTTCTTAATGGATGCTCTTTATCATGAGCTTTGTAAGGGATGAGGTTAGTGAGACTCTTAGCATATCATCAGAAAGCAGGGTTGTCGCAGAGTTTTTTTTTAAATCAGATTTATTGAAAGGGAAAAAGGGTTAGGTTACTGAAAAGTTTGTTATGATGGACCTTTCTTGATCCTCTTGCTAACCACCCTTTTATTCACGGAGAAGGTAGCTACCATTTTACCTGAGCAAGGAAGGATGTGCAGAAGTTCTGCACTTATAATACTTTCAAACTGCTATTCTCTTTTCTAAGTCCTGAGAAACCTATTACAGTAACACAGTCACCAGACATCAAGGTACGAAGGAGTGGGAGGAAAAAGCCTTGAATTTAAACCCTTGAGAATATATAAAGGTCCCTGAAATAATTGCACTGTAGCAGTCAGTCAATTGTTGTTCATGCAGCTTTATACTTGTCTGCAGTTAAGATTCTCATCTGGCCAAACTGTCTGTGAGTCTTCTGCAATGTCATGCCATGCCAAGAAGTTAAGCCAGTGTTGTCCAAACTTGGCCACTTTAAGATGAGTGGACTTCAACTCCCAGAATTCCCCATTCCCCATGGCTGGCTGGGGAATTCTGGGAGTTGAAGTCCACTCATCTTAAAGTGGCCAAGTTTGCACAACACTGAGTTAAGCTAAGGGTAAAATATTGGAAGATAATTAATGCTGAGCTCAGGTGTGAAGTCTCATACACCGTATACTTTATTTTTATTTTATCTTTTATTTTTAGGGTAGTATACAATGAAGTTATACAGACTTCAAAGTATTACATGCGAGATGTTACAGCTATTGAATCTGCTTGGTTATTGGAACTGGCCCCTCACTTCTATCAGCAAGGAACGGTACAGGCTCGGCATAGACTCCAAACGGTACCATTGCTGTATTGTCAGCTCTTGTTATTTTATATCTTCTTGTGTTTTGTATTATGTTTTAATAGTGTTTATTGGGCCATAATATACTTAAAGATTTAAATTTGTTTGCTTTGCTTTTTATATGATGATGGGTGAACTTGTTCCATTTTTCTTTGACTTAGAGAGCTTTGTTTACTGTAAATTATTGGAAAAATACAACTTTCTACTCCTAAGGAAACCATGTTTAAAGCAACATGTTTGAAATAGAATTTTTTGGGTAATTCTGTAGAATATTATTATGAGTACTAATATTCATGGCTTTGTTGAATAATTATAATACAGGCTAATATTTCTAGAATAATTGGTAACACTCTTTTCAGTGAGATTGGCATAGACACAATAGTTTAGAACCCAAGAACAGGCATGAAATAGTGTGTTCCTTCTCAGGAGAATTAGCACCCTGCAACATCAACCATAGTTTATTTTACAAAGTTGATTGTTGTGTTTATATCCTGCCTCTCTTTCACCTGTCAGAATGATTCTGTCCTGCTCCCGTTTTATTTTGCTTGGTAAATTCAGCTGAAAGTTTATAATTGCTTCTTGATGAATTAGTGGAACTAACCCATCCTATCTCTGTGTTCTGATCAGTGCACCGTATCAGCTACCAGTACGCAGAATGCAAACTGAAATGTTGTGATCATGTTTGCACATGCACAAAATGGTGGTTGGTTTCTGCACATGTGTAACATGGTGACCGCTGTACCAGTATACAGTATATGCAAACATGGTGGCCACCCTATGCAAAGGTGACTTGCATAAGGAGACCAGGAACTAGGTGGTATAATTCCTAGTGATTGCCTGTAATTGTTCAAAGCTGAAAATGTGTTTTCCTTCACCAAGAATCTAGCTAGTTTTAACTATTCTTGTTCCACAAAATGGCTTAAAAAAAGGCTAATGGGGGAGAGAATAGGATTTCACATACCATTCTTGGAATTTTAACCCTGTGAATTGGAGTTTGAGCCAATTTCATCTGGTTAGTGATATTCAGCAAGTGATGTATTCCTTCAGCTCTAGGCCATTCCCCTCTCATTTGCAAGAATGGGATAATAATGCTGACATAACTTAAGAGATTTGTTCTCATAATTATGTGGCATATTTAGAAAATGTGCTCTATGAAATGCTAAATATCACGCAGTAGAAACATGTCTGTGTCTATAGTACATCACAAGGCAACATTTTGCTGTGATTAAATCTTCTGGAGGTTGCTAATTCTAGTCTTATCAAAATGTGTAGGCATATAGTAAGTTTGTACAGTAGTTTCAAGTTATTGACTGGGAGTACTATTCCTATAATTTTTGAGGAAAGCTAGTTACAAAATAATAGATATCAACTATTTTAGCAAAATGGAACACAGTGTTAAAAATGTGAATATTTCAGTTTCTGGTAACAAGCCTAGATGTACCATTAGCAAGAAAGCAAGATGTATAATAGTTTTCTATTAACTGAAAGGGCACGCCTGGAGTTTTAGGTAAATACTTAACACTGCATCTCTGCATTGCTAGCCATTTATATCTGAGCTCATGCACAAACTGGTAGAAAGTGGTATAGTAATCTTTATAGTGTTGTGTAATATTTAGATCCAAAGTGGGCATTCTCTCTACTTGCTGCTCCTTTGGAAAATGATTTTTTTATTATTATTACCATCACATTTGCGAAGGTCGCTAAGCAAGCTAGTTGCTAAACAAGGAGTGGCTGTATTTCTAAAAAGTCAACAACAAATAAAAAACATTATTTTTGAAATGCTCTTAATTACAATTAAGTCATTTCAGCAAGCAGTAGGAACTAGCAGGTCTTCCTTGGAAGACAGAGGGACCATTGTTAAGAAATGCTGTTCTATGAATAAGTCACTTTGATTTTTAAATGTAAAGAGAGATGACGCAGTTTAGTATCAAGGAGTGTGGCATATATTTTCTTTAGAAGACAAATAGAACAGGAGGAAAAAGAAAACAACTACAGTTGGCCCTTTGAATTAATCTGAGCCACCATCTGTCATATCAGGCAAGCAATGGGTATGGTAAGGAGCTCTTCTTGCAATGAGTATATTACTCCATCCGATTAATAGTGGAAGACATTATTATAATAGAAAGGAATCACAAAAGTCTGCAACTTTGCAAGGTGTGTTTTCCTCATTTTATTATTTTTTAAGTGCCAGGCACCAACATTTTTACAACTTCAAAACAGTAATGATCTGTATTGGCAAATGTTTGCATGCTTTTATGCTTTTGGCAGTATGGCAAAATGGAGTTTAGTAGAGCTTTAAAAGCAATATTGAAAGTGTTACTAGTAGGCTGATAGTTCTGATCAACTCTTTGATGAAGTGTTGATTCTTTAGAGCATTTATGAAACTATACATTAAAAAAATATACTTTTTTTCATTGCAGCACCTTTCCCTGAAAGCCAAAAGAGCTAAAGTAGATGACCACTGACTCTCTCTGGCTGTTGAAGTTCGCCATGTGTGATGCTGAAATTGTCGCCAATTTGAAGTTGTACAACTGTCCTTCCAACAATTAGTTGATTAGCAACCTGACCCCATATCAACTATACATGTTGAAATGCCTGCTTGCCAGGATTCTGTAGGGATGTATGCATGACCAATACATTGTAACACTTAAATAGAGCTTGTATTGTGGACATCTTATCCAGCAGTCTAGTTGTGATGACCACTCCTGTTCACCAGGGCATTATGCTCATTTTAAACAAAATAGAAAAAATTATCAGTGCAAAAGAAAAGATACACAATTCAAGGAAATTTGCAATACATGAATAACTATATTGTTCTCTTGAAGCAGAAAGGGGTGGAGGCAGATTCAGTGCCCTCAGAGAGTTGCTCAGGATCCTTCAGACCACTGTGAGAAACTTGATCATCCTGGACCCACCTGCTTATTGTAGGCAGATTTGGGAACACAAGCAAAGCCTTGACGTACCTTAATGGGTGGAAATGAAAACCTTGAAACTGTGATTGTGCCTAACTGCTGTGATTTTCCCCCCCTTACTTTTTTTCCTGTAAAGCAATAGATTTCTAATCTTTTATCAGTTTCTATATTTGTTCTTTCTTGCATTTTCTCTCTTACAATGGTCATGCTTTTCAAATTAGCCTGTTTTACAACCATCATGTCAACATTTTCACTAAATTGAGCTCCTTGAGAAAGGACTTCAATGTGGGTATATTGTTTGTTGTTCCCTTTTGCTTTAAATTAAGAAATAAGGAGCTTGGGGCCAATCTCATGAATAAGTATTTGTACGTTCTCAACTTTTTGATATAGCATTGAACAAAAATCTGTGGTTCTTTGGCCTTTGGTTTATATTCTATGCCAGTCTGTTAAAATTCAGATAGTGGTGATTATAGCAATGGGGATAGAGTGTCCAACTTTAAGATAGAGTCAGAGGGACCACCTCCGGAGGACATTCTCTTTTTTTCCCAACTGAGGCTCAGTAGAATGTAAGAATTCCTTGGAGTGAGACATAGGACTCTGCAGAACTGCTAGTGCTCTACCTAGGTTTCTGTTGCATGCTCCTTGTACAGTAAATAAGTTTGGGTGAAATTACTGTAGCATGGGGGGGAAATGATGCTCTGTGGAAACAGCAAATGAGGACAAATTCAAGAAATTAAATCAGCACTGGCCCCATTTTACAAAAAGTTCCTATTAATTCGAAATCCATCTGACAGTATTATTTTTAGCCAAATCTAACAAATGACAAAGTTTGCTTCCATTAATCTTTTTTTTTTTTTTAAAAAAAAAACAACCTTTGATGTATATATTTTTCACCTTGCAGTTGTGCTAGGACTGTCTTCCTCAGAGATGAAGGATGGTCTGTATAGACTACACTGCTTAAGCTAAGCTGTGCATTGGCTGTTTTTCTTTTGTAATTTCCTTCTTTGCCTCAGTAGGTTGGTTTTGATATATTTATTAATTTTCAAATATTTATTTTGGATATATGGATTTTGGATATATGGATTTCTTTCTAGAACATGGGTTGGTTGTATGACTTGTTCTCTTCTTTCTCCTTCCTCTTATAAAATATACGTAAATTGTGGCATTATTTTTACACAGAATATGGGTGTGCATCCTGAGTCACTTTTTCAAATTCCTCTTCCCATTCTGCTTTTCACGAATCTGCAGAGAAGCTTGATCCATCAATGTGTGATCCACACCGTGTCTTTGTGTTGTATGTGCAGTTTAACAAAATTTAATTCCAATCTTTGGATTATTGGTTTCTCTCCCTCGCCCCCTGTATGTGAATTCCATAGGCTTGAGGTTATCTTTTATTTTCTGTGTACTATGTAATGTCCAGAACGGTGTTGATGCTCCATAATGAGCCTCTTAAAAAGCTCTTTTCCTTTAAAGGAGTCTGCAAAGTCCTGGGTGCAAAGTGTATAAATTTCCATGTTGCTTTGTCTTCTTGTAACAGTTCAGAAAATACAAAATAAAGTTGTCTTCCATAATCCTGGGAATGTTGTGCCTATTTATAAAAGGTAATTATAAGTATCATTTTATATTTTCTATCCATCTGGTTTTGGTAAAAATAGAGGAGTGGTTTACCATTGCCTTCTCCCCTATGGAATGAATGGATGCCTTTGCTATTGTCTCTAATGTGATCATTCACCTCCAGCATCTTCCTGCATCACTGCTGCTCAATATCGGTGCCTGCATGCTTTAGTTAGGCATCTGGGATGACCTTCACACCTTGGGTGACCCTTCTGGGAATATCTATGCTTTGCACACACTCCAAATATTCTTTGCTCATCCCTCCCAGGAACACTCACCCCTGCCATGATGAGGCAGCGTAGCAGGACTTGTGGGGGGCAGGCGGTGGCTGAGTATCACCATTAGAAGACCTGAAGGATGAGGTTAGGGTCAGATCATCATGGAGAAAGTCTATGTGGTCACTAAGAACTGATGACGACTTGATGGCACATAATTATTTATAAGTATTGAGTCTATATTCTAATGTTAGTTTCTGGAGAGCTAGTTAAATGTAAATGTAAATAATGAATTTGGTATTGGCCACCATGATACTAGATGAATATTGATGTAGACTTATGTAGTCTGCACCTTAAAATTCTGTCAAGAAAAATGGGAATCTCTGCCGTGTTTATGCCGTGTTTATGTGTTACTATTTGTGATCCAGAGAAAAGGCACAGTTGCTTTAAGGGGTTGCAGATAAATGGCACATTTCCACCCCCACATGCTCTGAAGCACATTCAATCTGAAGTGCTGTGCAGACTCTCTCTCTCCTCTCTTCTCTCTCTCCTTTTATCCTTTCATTGTACAGTATTTGTTACACACACACGCCATCCCATATATTGAGTTTTTATTAGGTTACCAATAAAAATGAAACAAAATAATTCTTATTAGGGGAAAATGATCATCCGAGTGACAAGATAGAGAAGGCGTCAGAGCGTGGCTTTTGGAATTCTTTTCAACCCGTTTACCAGCAATGATCATGGGAGGTGACTCTTTTTTCCTGCATGACTAAGCAACGTATTAAGTCTGCCTGCAAATACATTTCTGCTTCTACTTTCACCTTACATTGTGTTTCTGTGTTTTGTGTGCACGTGTGCGCTAGGAGGCACAGGGCTGGTTGCGTGTGCTCCACTCTGGTCACATGATGAGGGACAAAGGCTTAAAACACGAAGGCTTCAAATGGAGCAGCTGGAAACATTCTGAGCTGCTACCCAAACTGCCTCTCCCATTGGGGTGCAGTGGGGAAATTCTTCCTGAAATGTTTTTCTCTGCAGCCCTCAGCCTGATCCAGACCATTTTTTTACCTCAATCTTCCTTTTGCTGGCTTCTCCCCCAATACACCGAACTTGGCCTCATTCTGTTCTATTTCCAGAAAGCCACCCTGCTGATGGAGTGTTCTCAGTGTACCTCACATAATTTCTTTCCCACCTTCTGTTGTGTTGGAAAGAATAAAAACAGTTCAGTAGCCAAAGACAGAACCAGCTAGAGGACATAAGACCTGTGATTTACTCAGTTCTAAGCTTGGCTTATCTAAGAGGTCATTTCAAATTATGCCCATCAAAATATGTGAATTTTTGCTTATTTTGCATAATTCTAATAGTGAACATAGATGGGTAACGAAACGTCTGCAAGAAAACAACCATGCTCAGAGAACCCCAAGGACTCCACAGTGTACATGGGGAAAGGAATAAATCATGGATTGTTCAAACATTGTTAAGCATTTATTTACTTTATTAAGAACATTTATATTCTGTCAATGCTGAGTATCAGCATCAGGGTTAGTTTTTTTTTTTTCTTTAAGAAATATAATCAATTTTAAAAACCTTAGATATTAAGAAAGTTGAGTGCTGTGATCAGTTGTCAAGGGACCACACCCACACCTAAATGGCATACTGTATTTTTTTTGTCAGGCAGAAGGCTCTGTGGAAACACCAAGGGATAATGTCTAAAAAAATAATCTTCAATATTTGGAAGGGCTACTTTTTCACATCTTCCCTTCACCAACACGTTTAAATATTCTGGGGGTGGGGTGGGGACTTGTTGACCCCTTCAGAAACAGATTAAAGGAGAAATTTTGTTGCAGAAACAGTCAACTTCGTAGCTTATAAACTGCATTGTGGGAAGAAACAATTTAGGTCCCACCTTTCATTCAGGGGCTTAAGCTAGTGTACATAGCATTCCCTCCTCACACTTTTCTCCAAAACCCTGGAGAATAACACTGCAAAGTAAATTGGATTAGAGAGAATGACTGGCCCAAACTCATCAGGTGGGCTTCCTGGGTCTCCCTAGTGCCAGTCCAACACCTTAATTAATCTGCCAGTTAGTGTCATGTTATCTTTTACGAGCAAAATAAAAATGTATTACCTGATCTCTCGCAGCTCTTGAATGGGTCCTAATCCGCAGTGTGTTCATCATGCTGTTGTGAATGATGATCTCAGGATTAAATCTGAACTCTCAAGAATTGAACAGCTGGCTTTGATTCTTGGGAAAATGGAGTAGTTCAACCCTGTGGGACATGTTCAGACATCTAGAGGCTTCAACCTTGACTAATGTTTGGTGATGTCCATGTTGATGCAGGACCTGTGTGTGGCACATTGTAGAGTTTTTTATTTTGTTTTGTTTTTCCTTCCCCAGGCCAGTCTAGGCTATTTTGGGAAATGGGAAGGAGAACTGGGGAATGGGAAAGAGAACTGGGACTAACTGTATTTTCCCACCTTAAGAAAAGGTACAGCTATGAATTATAGGTAGCTGAAATTTTCAAGCCAGGTTGGGAACGAAAGATTACAAAAGTTGCCAAAAGTAGCTCCAATTTTACTATAAATAATTATAAACTTGGTATCAGCATCTTTACTTTTTCACACACACACACACACACACACACATATGCATCCAGACCATTCCAAAAACATTGCTGGTTTTATAGGAATGCTCTCAGCCAGGCAACAAGACTCTCTTATCTACAACCACAAAGTGGCTGTAGATTAAGATTAGTGTTACCTGCAGGGCACTACTGGCGCAGCAGATCTGAAATGCTAATATAGTCTGGAACAGTTATGAAAGTTGTAGCTGACTGGTACCACTAACTATTTTCTTTGACCAGCTTGAAGAGCTCTGTTCTTCACTGCTCCCAAGAATAGATCTACTTCAGAATTGGTGAAGAACTGGCACTAGAGAGAGAGAGCAAGGAGACTTTTTAAAAGTAGGAACCTTGTCTGTTACTTGCGAGTTACACTTAATTGGAGAAAAATCTGATGGGAAAAGTGCTGTGCCACCAATATGGATGTGACATGCTAGAAGTGCTCATTTAAAATTTTGTATCCATATTGTTGAATATGGATACAAAATTTTAAATGAGCACTTCTAGTAATGAGATGTAAGTTAGCTTTAAAAGTTGGATGACAGGATTTCAAAATGTTGATTGTTGAGATGGACAACCCTCCTTTTTCAGGGTTTCAGCCAACCATGATAACTTATTCCATTCTCTCTACTGGTAGAGGATTAGAGAGAATAGAATAACGTGTCTTGGTTCACTGAACCCCTGAAAAAAGGAGAATTTCACTCTACAATATTTTGTTGCAGGTCCCATTTTTAGCAAGCAGTGCATATGTAGACATTTAATGATAGCATGCTATAACCACTGTGCTCAAGGAAGCCAAGGTGTTTACTGTATATACATACAGTACAATTATACCCATGTGTGCAATCATCAGATGCAATCTACCTGCAATTCTTGCACAATGTTTTTGTAGAAATTTTGTGAGTTGAGAAGTAGCCAGTAATTGTACAGTTCTGCACTGATTTATCTGTCAACTTCCTCTATCAAGTGCTTTAAAAAGCAATGGGAAAACATTTTGTTCACATTAGCCTGTTCAAAGGAGATTCTGCCTTCCTTGATTTCTGTTCCTCATGTACATATTGCAGACTGCCTGCTTACATTTAAATGTATTATCCATGGATCCTTGCTCATTCGTGGGTAATGTTAGGATGTTAGCAATCAATGGCCCGGGCAGATGTACCATTGCTGTTTATGGCTACGATTGGCAGAGCTCTTTTTACGTGCACCATTCTTACGGTGCCATCTTGATTTATTATTGTGAATGCTGAATTTCCATATATAGTCTGCTTGATCTGTATACTTCTTTTCTTTCTCTGCATGTATTTTAGCTACCTATCTAGCTATTTAACATTTTACCTATTAATCCAAGCCTTCAGATTTTGAGCTTCATCCTACATCAGCGTTAATTAACCTGGAGATCCTTGCAATGCTCACCCTCCTGCTATCTGTGAAACACATACAATTACATCTTTTAGGCAGTTGTTAACATTTTTCCTTTCTACCCAGGCCTTCCTGTAGAAATGTTTGATATGTAGTTTTGTTATCTTTCATTCTTAAATTGAATTTAAATTTATACTGTGTTTTAATGAATGGCTTATTCATTAAGCCATTATTAAAATTATTGACTGTAAACTGCTTGGCATGGCATGGCAAAGGGAAGTGGTATGTGAATATATTAAATAAATAATAAAAGGCAGTGACGGTTGATGGGGCTTAGTGTTTTCAGGATTAGAAACTGAATCAAGCCTACTGCACCCTCATTGATCAGTAGATCAAAATGACATGTTACCAGTCTCTTTTGTCTCAATTGTCTCTATGCCAGTGTCAAATTAAGAATTCCTTTTTTTACCAGCTACTTGATATGATCCAAAGATGCCATTTACCTTCTGAAATACAGTAGGCCAATAACTTCAGAACTTGAGCACAAAAATTACGTACTTTTTGCTGTGAACCTTCATTTCTTCTGGATGACAGTTGGGAAATTTTTAACCAGTATTCTTCACAACTCTTGATAAAAATGGCATGTGGCCAGAACAAGAAGCCACTGGGGATTTCCTATTTCCTATTTCTCTCCAGAAACCTCTTTAGAATGATGCCGGCATTATTTCAATGTCATTCTTGAGGGAGAGATTTTTTTAAAAAAGGCAGCTGGAGACTTCTGCTTTTTAGGAAGAGTTCTAGCAAGTATCAAAAAGTTTCAAAGAAGGAGTAAAAAGACCTGCCCCCGTATGTAATATAAAGGCTTTGGAAAATCTGCCATTGCTTTTCCCTTGTCTCTCGTATCTGGAGTTGAAAATTATCTTAAGAAATTTCACCTCAACATTAGTTGAGAACAATGCCAATTTGTTCTCAGTTCATCTGGGTTGAAGTTCTCATTCTTGCAGTTAGTCTTCCAATTTGGGGGTGGGGAGGGGGGAATAGCACCAGTCCTCTCAGCCTTGCAAGGAAGAACCTAGGCAAACTGGCCGAAAAAGAAAATTGGAAATCTGGATGCTGACAAAGACAGCTGGGCTTGGAGAGACTCAAATAACAAATTGAACAGAGAATATCTTAAGACGTGTCTGGTTTATTGTCCAGATCGGGTCAGCGGAAAAAAATATTGGGAGGCTGAACAAAGAGATGGGCTCCTTTAGCAGATAAATGGGCTGATCATTTCATATTGAGGAACAATCTCTAAAACATAGTTTACTGCACAGCTGAGGACTGAAGCATTTGCTGATGCCAAGAGCTCCTGCTCTGACCCTAGGCGCGAGGGGAATTAAATGGTGCACTGTTTTTTGATGGTTAAACTCCCTGAAGAAGACACACCATTTGTTACCAGCACTCTGATGAAGTAAAGTGCGGTTTATATGTACAAGGCCGGCCTTCAACTCATCTCAGAATGAATGGAGAGGTAAAATTGAATTTTACACTCCTGCTGCTATGATTAATGTTCTGGCTGTCAGATGCTGTTTTGGGCCACAAGGGGGCACTGTGGCCCCACCATCTCTCACCTTTTGCCCATTTATGTACCCGGAGTTGCAAAACGGAAAGGAGTCTGCATAAATGATTAAAGGCTGCGAGAATAAACCTGTTACAGCAATAAATTCCCTGCGTGCCCACCTCAGTAAAATCCTTTGATATGAGGCAGTATCTGACAAAGGAATAAACTTGTTAGATGAATAAAAGAGTCCACGTATGTTAAATCATAGTTTTTAACAGCACAGCACAGCTCTGTGTCTGTTTGCGTGGGAGGGAAAATAGAGACCCAAATAAAAGCAGAAAGAAAAGAAAAAAAGCACAATATGTTACACTGCCTCAAATATCCCACTCTTTTTAATTTTTAAAAGTAGAATGTATAGAAGCAAGCACAACATTTATACCAAATATGTATAAATATTATCATTAGAGGACAGCCCAATTTATTGCTCATGCTGTCCATGAATAGTAAATTTTCTATCATGAATGCACATTAAAAAAAATCTATTAATCAAAAATAGCTCTCTTGGATAATCTCCAGAGACCTATAATATTCTTAATAATTAAATTACTTTATTAAGTCAACCAGGATGATAGGTATATTTTGTTCCACTCACCTCAGTTAAATATTGCAACATTCCTATGAAGTAGGTCACTCTAGAACATCGTAATTAGTTCTGTACTGACATTTGCCTAATTTAATTGGAAGATATTGGCTGGAACAGCCCACTGTGGAAAGTGTAAAAATGACAATAATACATACAAACAAATGAACCTAGCCCCCTTAATCTTAATCATACTGTGACTGATAGAAAGATACAGTTATATCCCAGTTAGTAAACCATCAGGGAGGGAAATATTCTTTCTTGATGGGCCACATTTCCTGCAGTGTTAATGGTGGGAATCTGGAACATCACAGGGAAAGGAAGGATGTTCTTGGCAGAATTGCATGGCTTACCTGAAGTGAACGGAAGGTTAAATGTTGTTCCTGAAATGGAAAAGAAACATTAAATGTACTGCTCTGAGGCTTGGATGAGTCAATACATTGCTGTCCAAGTCATCATGAAGGTATTGGTTGAAAGAAGATGAGTCCGCAGCAGATTCCCCATTCTTATGGCTGACGCATCTTGCCCTATAGTAGGAATAGGTCAAAGGATGCTCTCCAGATGTTTTGGATTATAACTTCCATCATCCTTTTCATTAGCCATGCTGGTAAAGATTGATGGGAATTGAAATCTAAAATATTTGGAGGGTATCATGTTGTCTATCCCCGGCTTATAAATTAAAGAAAGGTTGATACACACATCCTGAATGCTCACAAATTATGGAATTCCTGGACTTCCGGGGGAGGTATGGTGGATTGAAGACAGCTCTGAGAAAGCGGAGCTGATGACCGTGACAAATATCAAGGAACTGGTGAGTAGACTCACTTTTGAAATTGCTCTTTAACTACTTTTAAGCTATTAGAAAACTTCGGAATGATAAGTTGCAAAATGCTAGGCGAGTCTGCCTGCAATTCTGAATGAAAGGAAATTTTAATCATAAGCTTAAGAATTTAAGGAATCTGAAATAAACATGAAAAAGTTAAATAAGATTTTGATCTTAGAAAGTTATAAATGAACTAAGGGTTCAGATAAAATTGGGATATTGAAACTTTTACAATACGATTTTGGAATTAATTATGAAGAACAAACAGCTTCTCATGGGAAATAGAGCCTGTTTTGGTTTTACAAGACATAATAAAGATAAGCAATTCATGATTTCAAAAACTGGACACTAGAGGAGAGTAAAGTTTTTAGGTAGATAAAAGATTTACAAGCCTGTAAAATGTTGCAAAACATTATAACGATAAAAATACTGAAGGAGACTTTTGAAGAATGGAATCAGAAGATAGTAGTCACAGTATCAACAATGTCAATAATGATGTCTGCTTCTATGGATAGACTATGTCCAAAAGTTGTTACTGAAGAAATGACAGATGTAGAACAAAATTTATCTGACAAGATAGAGGTGGTACTGAAAGTGGATTTACAATCGACAGGCCAAGACAATGACTTAGAAAAGGATGTTTCATTGGATCTAAAAAGAAACTGACTGAGGTTTTAAAATTTAAAAGGGAAATACAAATGACAAATCAAGAGAATGACTTGGATAATTTTTCCTGCTGGATCTACAAAAGAGGCTTGTTAAAGCCTTGAAGAACTCTGTGCAATGGGACAAAGAAGAAAGGAAGAGAAATCAAATCCTACAACAATATTTGAATGAACTAAAGACTGTTAGAAGTAAAAGGAAGGAATATAAAGTTGGTTTATATGATCAAGGTTAAAATGGGATATGTTGTTATTTCTGGCAAACCTTTATGGACTTTCTGCTGATACCAGGCCTGAAAAGATTGATTGATTGATTAAATTTATATGCCGCCCACCTTCCCAAGAAGGTGAGGATTTGTTTATAGATAAGTGATGGGATAGGGAATGAAGAGATAAATATTTGTAACCTTAGAGGGGGTGAAGAGTCACTAAATTTGTTTATACTTGTGATGAAGATCTGAAGTCACTTCTTTATATATTTCTTTTTCTTTTTCTTTTCTCTTTTCTCTTGTACTTTTTACTCCTTTCTATTCTCTTTTCTTTCTTTAAGTTTAGTTTGTATTAGATTTTACTATTACAATCAAAATTCTTATACATACATACATACACACACACACACACACACACACACACACACACAAATTATGGAATTCCTTGCCAAGGGAAATCAGATTACCACCATACCTCTTGATAGATCCAGATAGTCCCAACCCTGCCTGTTTTTCATAAAGCTATGAAGTCCTGGTTTTTCTCTCAGGCACTAGGTCAGGATGATTTTTCAACCCATTCTGGACAATTTTTTTGATTGCTGGGTTGTCTTTGGTCAAATTTGTTATATTATTGTTTATTATTTTAATCGTGTGCTGCCCATTTTTGAGAGGGCAGTTGTATAATTGCTCAAATAAGTAATAATTTAATTTTTTAAATAATAATTTTCAGTTGACTTACAAATATTTTTTTTTTTACCCTGGCAAGTAAAAGATATACTTTTGGCTATTGAGTTGATGGATGTAATATGCTTTTAATATGCTTTTAATTATTTTAAAACATCATTAAAAGTCCTCCCCCAACTGTGAAGGCTCATTGTATGAATTTGGGGCAGTTATTACAAAAGAAGAACCGTATTAGCCTATGGTGACAAAAATTTCAGGAGTCTGATAGCACCTTTTCCAGCTAACATATTTTATTAAGAGGCAGGAGTTTTTGTGAATTGCAGTTTATGTATCTGTTGCAGTGTGTGCTTTTGAGTCAGTGTTGACTCCTGATGAGTGACTGGACAAGTCCCTGCAGTTTTCTTGGCAAGGTTTTTCAGAAGTAGTTTGCCAGTGCCTCCTTCCTAGGGCTGAGAGAGAGTGACTGGCCCAAGGTCACCCAGCTGACTTCGTGCCTAAGGCAGGACTAGAACTCATGGTCTGTACACAGCCTGGTTCCATAACCACCACACCAAACTGGCTCTCTCAAGTGATTATAAGCTTTTAATAAAGCTTATGCCTTTTAAAACCTTTATTTTCTGCTGGGGCTTTTCTTGTGTGCCATTGTCCTGATGGCTAATTTATTTTTTAAAAAGAGAATTAAAAACCTCTTAATGATAATGATTGTTATATGACTGTACTTCCCCTTCTCCTTTTGTAAACTGCTTAGAGAAACTGCTATTAAAGCAGGCTATAAATATTTTAGGTATACCTTTGCATGTATTTTATCCTCTGCAGCATAAGGGCTCTCAATTCCCTACAAGTGGTTTACCCAGGGATGGGTTAATGAAAATACAGAAGAAAAGCCTCAATTTACAGCATTCTATTGCTTTTGAAATTGCAGCGATAATGATGAGGACAAGGAGAAAAGCAAAAATCCCAATAATAAATGGTGAAGGATATCAATGAGTCAGCCTCCTCCCCAAACGAGGAAATTGTTTTTTTGACAATTGGCTGTTTGTGGTGGGGAAAAAGTCCCTGTAAAACAAGGAGTTTGTGTAGAAGGGGATAAGTTCATATTAAATGGGCATCTGGTGACAGGAAAGGAAATGGTGGGACAGCTGGAAATGCAGAAGGAGAGCTGAGAAAATCGATACAAGATAAGCGTTCCAGGGGTAGTGCTGTTCATCAGGTGACAAAGTTAAAGACAGCAAGACACTAAAAGGGAGAAAATATCACTGACCCACTGCAATATTGATCAAACAGCTGAGACACCCAAGGCCAAACTCACCAATAAAGTGAGACGTATCAGCAAGAAGTCTCTGAGAGCAGATTGAGCTGGTTTGCAAAGGTCTTTGGAAAAAAAAGGAGGAGGGGAAGGAAAGTCGGGGAGAGAGTTCCATCCTGTTAACTGTCTCCTTTGTCTTGTTAAATGCAAAGCGGTGTGAGTGGCTTTGTGGGGGCTTAAGGATGCCTGGGCATCAAAATAGAAAACAAGCAAGCATCTACAAATGTAAGAAGGGCCCTTCTTCTTAACTGTTTGACCACAGAACAGCACCTGTCACATGGAGCTGAATTAGCCATGGTGTGTTATTTCCTAGCTCTCAAAGTTGGCTTGTATTTTGGAGAAATGGAAGCAGTTGCAACAAGGAAGGTGTTGCCTGTGTAAAAGTGTTTTCGTAGCCCAAATAGCTCTGTAATTACATAACTGTAACTGCTGGACAATGGTTGAGGAAGGTGTTATTATGGGGATGTTGTTGTTGTTGGTATTATCATCAAAGTGTAGTAAGTCATCTCTGCTTTAGAGGTATTCCTACTCATTTTGCTGAGTTCATTCTGCCCTGAAGTCCTTGCCTGATGGCACCATCAATATTAACAATCGTTTATGAGACAACACACCTCTGGTTGGTTCCATATTACAACATCAGGATGGAAAACCAAGGATGAACTTTTTCTTTGGAAGTTCAGTGAAGATAATAACTGGAATCAGAAGCTATTTTATTAGGCTAGATGGCTTTGTTTTTCTGTAAATAATTATACAAATATTGGCATTAGTTGAAATGCTGTTATGAGCTGGGCCCTAGAGAAAGTCAACTGAAGGAAATTCAGAGAAGAAGTCTTCCCCTACTCCTGTGCAGACTTTGAATAAGTAACTCTAGAGGATGAGGTTGTCCTGAACAATGGAATTTAGGGAGAATGCTAGGGGAAGAGAAAAATGACCCATATCAGGTTTAGATCTTACAATAATGGCATTTAAATTAATATGTACATTAATATGCATTAGAATCCTACTGCCAATCTGAAATGCTAGAAATCAACCACACGAAAACCAAGATAGTCCTATTCACAAAGTGGTGTGCTAACCACCCCCATATCTGGAAGATCAATAGTTACCAAATTGAGCAGGTGAAGGCTTTCAAACATCTTGGCATCTCTTTCCAGTTATCATCTTCTTGGAAGCTTCACTCTTCAGACCTCTTTGCGAACCCAAACAGCCTCTAATGCAATCATTAGATATTCAACTTATAAGGGTAACAATTATGTGCCTGCAGCAATTAAACTTTTTAAAGCCAAAATGCTAAGTGTTTTGTTGTATGGTGCTCAATGTTGCATTTACAAGGACATCCGTGCCTTAGAGGCTGTACAATCTAAACTTCTGAGAACTTTATCCTGAGTTCCTTGTTCTGTTATTCACACACTTCTTTGGGTAGAACTTGGCTATATCTCAGTTGAGGCTCGATTATGACTCTGCTGGTTGAATTATTGGCTTAAACAAATTTGGGGAGGAGAAAAAAGAACAGAAAGCTTTTCCTTCTGTGAATTTTTAAGTTAATGCCTTTCAGGTTTTAAGTACTGTATATATATTTTAAAGTTGCTTGTATAGAGTTAAAATGCTCTTTGACTTTATTATGTTTTATTAGTACTATAATTGGGTGAGCTTGTCTACTGCACAGTTTCTCTTGTAGAAAAGCAGCCATGAACCTAGTCCTGTTCCTTCATCCTCCCACCTCCATTTGGCAGGTCAGGTGGACAGAAAGTTTATTTGAGCATGGCAGAGAAAGCTTTTCCTTCTCCATGGAGCAGTTGCCCTGAAATCTAAAACCTTTATCTCAAGGTATGCTGACAGCATTGTAACTGCCACAGCTTGATCCCTTCATGTACCACTGACATGAAGGTACTGCTTCTTCCCATTCCTGGTGGGAAGGCAGGGACTCCTAGAAAAGGTGTGAGAAAACAAGTCTGTGGCCCTGCAGCTCTCACTTTACAATACTCCATTTAAGCATGCATGATTTTATTCAGTTTGTGAATCCTAACAACCATCAATGAATCTAGGAAAGCAGTCAGCATAAATATAAGAAGCCAAGTGCTCACTTGAAGTAATATGCACAACTCTAGTTTTCAGCACCTGTTTTTCAGGCACATTAACTGAAAGCAACTTCATCTTATCGCTCACCTTTTTGTGGGTTGCCTTACAATTGGCCTTTTACATACTCATTATTTATTAAGGCCACCATCTACGTGAGAACTATTTTTTTCTTTATCACAGTTAAGATAACTGACTCAGCTGGCAGGAAAAGTGGAAATACAATCTGCAAACCCAGGCTTCATCTTCTGTTATTGTGCAATCCTATCTGCTGCCAAAGCTTGAGTAAGATAGGACTGCACTGCACAGCAAAGAAGTCCCTACACATTATTTTCCACTCACATAAATGTTGCTAAATTCTACCATCACAAGACATTTATACTGTGCAGCTGTGGCATGTCAGACACCAGCAGAGCAGAAGATATTGTCGGGGAGAGATGCAGTGAGAAGCATGTTGGACAGCCAGCAAACCTTTGATCCCAACATTAGTATCACCTGCCTATTTTGTCTTTCTAGATTTCTAGCTTCATCAGAACATCACACCAGTCCTAGATGTGTCTAGTCAGTGGCAATAAAAGTTAATTGTTAATAATAACGAAGTTAATAATGCATGCTCATAATCATCAATATTTTAGCATATGCCCTGAAATTTCTCCTGTGCACCACCTGACTTGAGTGGAATAGTCAATAAAAAAAAAATGCTGTTTTATTTGATTGCATTTACTGATCTTAGTGGAGGCCTGGAAGTGAAGGCATAATGTTAGATGACAGCTCATAAAAGCCTCAGTCAAAGTGTTCTCCTCCCATCTGTGAACCAGCAGAAAAAAACCCAGTTTAGATGTTGCCAGCCTCAACTGCCTCTTTCTGATTTGCAGGTGAAGGACAGTGTTCTCATTTCCTATGCAGAGAAGACTGTTCTTCTCCACACCCCAGCTGACTTCTCCACACCCCAGCTGGCAGTCCCAGCACTGGCAATGGCTCTGACAGATGGTTAGGGCTGCAAGTTCAGCCATCAGTTGGAACTCACTCCATGCTTTTACTTTCTGCGTGTCCCAGATGCTGAGGCTGAGGGAGGTGGTCGGTGAAGGAGAAGAGTTGTTTTATGGGCCCGGTCTCTGAATTCCTTTCTGGAAGAGCAGTAAACACATATTTAAAATCAGCCTGAATGTTAGACTTCTATAGCAGCAATCAGGATTGGAAAGAAGGCATATCTCTGTTGTGATTACATCCAAGGGTGAAAGTTAGTTTCGTCTCAGAGTGATAAATGGAATAGCAGCTACCAGAACAATGAGGACATCCACACTGCTTTCTCTTTACAAATGAGGCAACCTTCTCCCCATCTCAAAAAGCAGGAAAAAACTGACTCAGTTTTGCCAGAGTACGTTGCCTATATAAAGGTGTCATTGGAAAGAATACCCCCTGGGATTCTTGTGTTGTAACTTAACCTTTCTTCTAATAGATACTCGTAATCAGAGCTCTTAGAGTCTTATTCCTTCAATTAGCTTTTTCCAGACTAGATTATAAGGAGGGAAATCTTACAACATCTGGACCTCTTTGGTGTCCTTGATTCTATGTAACGTATAAATCAGTGCTACCCAGTCAACCTATCTGGATTAGTCATTCAGTATGATTGGAATGGAGGTACAAGACAGCCATAAGTGCAGCAAGGTTGTTTTAGACTCCAGACCTAAGCATTATAGATAATTCCTTTAGATAAATGTGAAAACAATACTATTGTTTGAAAAATAAAAATATATTCATAATTTTTTAAAAAAGAGTATGCATGCATGCCGTTGGCCTTCCTGGCTCCTTCCCATCATTGCTCCTTCTGTTACCATGATCCTTGCCTATTTCTAGCGCTCCCCATTTCCTTCAGACAGCAGCACTAGGGGTGGGGGTGTTAGACTTCTGACTAAATCAGCAACATTTTAAACATATCATGAGGTAACTAACCATTCCCTTTCTTACAGCCAATTGTTCTAATTGGTCAGTTAAGTTCGGCAAATATCCCTCGTTAATTCAGATAATGCTTTATTGTTCCCAGGTCCAGACCTTTTTAGGCCTTCTGTTTATGGCACTGTTTTGCGAGTTAAACAAGAAAAGGCAAAAAGAAAAGAAAATGAACCAAGTTGAGATTTGATAATATGCTGTATTCATACGTTAGCTTGTATTTGGAATTTGATTTAATGTGTTTGCAGAATTCTTTAAAAAAAATTGGCTCTGCATTTTGAACATGATAGAACCTTTGTTTTTAGGCAACGTAAAAACAAGGCAGGCAATTAAATAGCATTTCTCCGATCAGCTAACTTTGTTACTTGATTGCTTTTTAGTGTTTTGTTCTTCCATATTAACATGAGGCAAGTTCTTCTAAGCATCCCATGTGTCCTGGCCTGACTGGACTAAGTGGTCCTAAGCAAATCTGCTGGTGCTGCTGCCACCACTATCAGCGGTATTTATTTATATATCTTGCCGGCCCTTTTCTCTCCCCCATAGCTTCCCTTGCCTTACGCTGAAGGGGCACGTGGAATGGGACAGCGTTTTGTGTCTTTGAGATGCCAGACCCAAGTTGTCGGATAACGGATGATGTGCCACTGCCTCAGCGCCAACAAACACTGTGAGATCAGCACTCTGCCCGCCTGTTGGTATGGTAACGGCCCTTTATTTAGTGGGACATGCCATCCATATCGCTGTCTGGCTATTTGTACTTGTCTAATTATTATTACTCTTTGCATTTTCTTCCAGGGGATGAGTAATAGAGGAGGGTTAGAGGGAAGGGAAGGTGCAGAGGGAAGAGAGTGGTGATTTGTAGAATAGGTATCTTGTCTTTGAGAGGGGGACATTTATCTTGTTGAGCTTCAGCTACAAGCAGGGAGAGACAGAGAGAGATTCTCCTATATTCACATGTACATGCAAGATGCATGCCTGCACTTAACACTTTTAAGGTTAAGGGGCTAATTTTTCATGTGGAATACAGTCCATGCTCCCATGCAGTTCCCGTCCTTTCCAACAGGACTTACATATTTATTTATTTTTTATTTATTTAGTAGACTTGTCCCTGCCCATCTCCCCACAATGGGGACTCTGGGTGGTTTACATCAAATTAAAACCACAAATACATAATTAAAAGTTATAAAAAAGTTTATAAAAGTTATAAAAAAAATATGAAGAGCACAGGCTAGCCATCATCCACTGATTTCTCCTCCTTCAATGCACAGGCCACATGATCCACAGAATTGTGTGATTAATTCAGCAAACCTTTGTGAAACCGGGCAAAAGTTTCAAAAGCAGGCTATGGTATGGTGGAAGAGCAAGCGTTAGAAGAATGACATAAAAATAGTGTCAAGTTTCTCAGCGGTTCAAGCCTTTGTTAAGTAGCCACATAAATGTTCTGCAGTGAATCTATCTCCTCACTCCAAATTCATCAAGGAACAGACAGCTGTGAGATACCCTAGAAGTAATCTCTCCCCCCGCCCCCCCATCCTGGCAAACAATGAGAACATTAAGAGTTACTTTAATGCTTTGCTTTTCTTCTGGTCTGTCAACTAGTTGTCTAAGAGGTTATCCTTAGGTTCAACAGTGAGTATCACTGTTTTGTACTGTCATTCGTTTCTAATATTAGGAAAGCTGAATTTGCCTGCAGGCTTGGTATAGCTTAGAATTCCCAGATTATTACATAACTAGTTTAGAAAGAATCTTAAAGATTCAGTTTATTATGATGTACATTTTCATGAAGTTCGGCCTACTTTATTAGATGTGTGAACATCTATGCTATGCTACACACACACACACACATACTGGAGGAGGAGATGGAGATGTAAACTGTGAAACAACAGAGACATTATGTAGCTGCCAAAGTAAGGAAACAAGAACATGGAATTCAGGAAGGTATCTTTCACAGAGGCTAAAAACAGAATTTTGAAAAGTAAGGATAGATTCCAGCCAGAGTGAATCTCTTTGAAATGCTTTCTTCTCATGTCTCTCACATCTGGAGTATGTTGCCTCTTCTCATATAAACCAAACTCTTTGCCCCCTTCTATTTACCCATAGTTTTTCATTCATTCATTCATTCATTCATTCATTCATTCATTCATTCATTCATTCACACACACACACACACACACACACACACACACATATTTATATACACACACACACATTCATACATATACACATATACATACACACATACATACCCACAGAATCACATGAATGACTCTCCAAATGTACAGTAGCTAATTGTATCATAGCAGTTAATGGATTTGAATGCTTAGTAATACATATTTGGCCATAGCTTTAAATTGCCCTTGTACGGCTGCCTTCATACAGTATTGTAAGCCATTGTCTGTGCCAAGCTATGGAATGCCATTCACCGAAGAATTGCCTTTGGGAATCCATCATTGTACATCATTTTTACAGATTTTTATTGTTTTTTATTGCTTTTTTACTTGTAAACCTCCTAGAGTCATTTGTACAGTGAGATGGGTGTCGTATAAATTTGATTAATAAAATCAATCAATCAATCAATAAAATAAAACTGGCAGCTCTTTGCCAGGCAAGGATAAACTCACCAATCCCAACAATTAAACAGATGTTGAGCAACTTACCTGATACTCCCTGGTGTGTAGAGCATTTATTTACTTATTAATATGCTGCTTCATTTTCTCAATGGACTGTTCTATTGAACCTTTATGCTTTCCCCCCATTCGTAAATATCTTTCATCAGTATAGAAAACAGGATGAACATTCTTTGCAATAAATAACTAAATCACACTTATACCAGTCCACATTTTAATGGTGATACAATGACAGGAGGCTGAAGTGGTTCAGATGAATGACTCACTCTGGAAGTTGGCCTCTTAGAGAGAGAGATTTAGAATGACCAATGGAAGCTGCTCATTTGTGCTTGTGTGTGGCTGTATGTGTGTGTTGGCTTTCCCAAGTCACCCTAGCCATTAATTCCACTTAAGCATCCTTTCTATCTGCTGGTGTATCTGTATGCTTTAAATGCAGTTCTAATAAATATAAATTTGGAATGAAAAGAATGTAGATGAACTGCCTGTACCAAGCAGTCTTAAATTGCACAGTATGAAATGTGTAAGGGTCTCCAACCATAAGAAAAGGATGGCTGCAAAGTATGCAAGAATTTCTGTCCTGTTCTGAGTTGGCTTTGGTCAAGCTTCCAAATTCATCTGTTTAGGATGCAGAGCAGAAGTTGTGCTGGATCATGTCCTTCTGCATTGTGTGACATGATGGATGGTGTATGGATACTTGACTCTTATCCTGTTTTTATGTGTCTGGGAAAATAGAATGCAAAATGTTTTTGCATCTTATTGATTCTGGAACACCACGTCTTTCTTCACAGCACAATAATTCAGTGAGAGACAACTGGCATGTGAGAGAATGAAGGGCTACTGCTAAGGTGTTATGTTCTTTGGTATTATAATCACACCAGATAGAAAATCAGAACCTACCAAATATTAGATACTAGTATTGGACACTAAATCTTACAACCAGTTTGTACTTTATGTATGATGTGGACTGATCTAAGGAAGTGATGGTGCCACAAGTCCTTCTGCTGCTACTGATATGTCTGTCCATATAGAATCCAGTTTGCTGAATATGGATCATGCAAAAGGACCGTGTAATTAAGCCATGGTTTAGCAGCTGACCATTGCAGGGACTGGACCTGTATCCTGTTGGATTTCCTTATTTCCTTCCTCTTCCACAGAATAATTTCTTTTTATATTAGGCAAATCATATTCTAATGATGTTAGAATTGGAGTAAAATGTGACATGTTTTAATAATACTTTTGTTGAGTATGTTGAGTTGTATGCATACCCAGGTGACACCCTCATGGTTCTGTGAGGATGTCACCTGGGCATGCACACAACTCAACAAACCAACATCTTTCATACAAGTGTGGCACACACACACACACGGAGAGAGAGAGAGAGAGAAGATTGCTAGGAAGGAAGTGAATCTTAAACTAGCTCCAGAGTGGCTGCTAAGCTTCTCAAGGCCTGTTAATAGCTGCTTTTTACCACTTATAGGAACCTCTTCTGAAAAGTGGATGAAGTTTAAAGATGTCATCATGCAGACGGCAACAACTGTACTTGGATTGAAAACCCGGGCGCATCAATCCAGGCATTTGATGAAAACCACGAGACCATTTCAGCAGCCCTCCAGGCCAAGAACAAGGCCTATGCAGACTGGCAAACGATCCATCATCTGTCTCAAAGAAAGACAAGTTTAAGCCCCTGCAGTCCAAAGTACAGATGGAACTGTGAGAAATGCAGGACGAGTGGTGACAGAGAAAGGGTGAGCAGATGGAATGCTATGCAAACATTCATGCCACCAGAGAGTTCTTCAGTGCCATAAAGTCATTTTATGGTCCTTCTAAATCAGGATGCTCTCCCCTGCTGTCATCTGATGGGTTGAGCCTAATCGAAGATCAGGAAGGACTGAAAAACTGCTGGGCTGAACACTTTTCCAACCTACTCTATAGGCCGTCCACAGTTGATCATGACATCTTACAGAAGATTCCACAGCTGCCAGTCTTGGATGCCCCAGATCTGCTTCCCTCTATTGATGAGGTCAAGAAAGCGATCTCACAGATGAACTCAAATAAAGCAACAGGACAGAATAGCATTCCTGCTGAGATCTACAAAGCACTAGACCCAAACACCTTATAGGTGTTCCAAGACATCTTGGAAGACATTTGGTCCACAGAGGAGATGCCTGACAACTTCCGCAATGCCCTCATTGTGGCTTTCTACAAAAATAAGGGAAGCAAATCAAACTGCAGAAACTACAGGGGTATCTTATTGCTGTCCACTGTAGGCAAGATCTTTGCCTGCATTTTCCTTAACAGACTTGTCACTGTCTCTGGAAGGAAACTCCCAGAGGTGCAGTGTGGCTTTCAGCCAGAATGGAATACAAGAGACATGACATGTGCTGTGAGGCAAGTCCAGGAGAAGTGCATTGAGCAGAACAAGCCTTTTTACTCTGTCTTCATTGACCTGACAAAGGCATTTGACACTGTAAACAGGGAGGCTCTCTGGATCATCCTGAGACATTATGGATGCCTGAGAAAATTTGTGAAGTTGATTCAGCTACTCCACAATGGAATGACAAGACAGGTTCTTTACAACAGTGATACATCAGCTTCATTTGCCATTTTCAATGGGGTAAAACCAGGTTGTGTGCTAGCCCCAGTCCAGTTCAATCTGTTCTTCACTTGCATGTTATCATGTGCTGTCCAGGGTCTGAAGGAGAGAGTATACATCAGGTACAATTGGGTGGCTCTTTCTTTTATCTTTGCCGTTTAAATGCATGAAATGCCTCCATACAGTCATCCAAGAAACCCTCCTTGCTGATGACTGTGTGCCTCAGGCGCACACAGACAGGGATCTACAGTTGATGCTGAACAAATTATCAGATGCTGCTATGGTCTTGGCCTGACTATCAACCTGAACAAGACTGAAGTACTTTACCAGCCCATGCCAATACCAACCCCGCAGAACCAAAAATCACTGTTGATGACACCCAGGTGACAAATGTAAACAGTTTCAAATACTTGGGAAGCATCATCTCGAGTGATGGGTCTTTGGACAAAGAAAATGACTCCAGGATCAGCAAGGCCAGCCAGGCACTGGGGCAGCTGCATGCTAGAGTGCTCAATCAATACAACATCCATATCTCCACAAAGCTGAAAGTCTACAGAGCCGTGGTTATCCCTTCTCTCCTATAGGGATGTGAATCCTGGACTCTGTACCAAAGGCACATCATGCAACTGGAGAAATTTCATATGTGCGCTCTCCACTCCATCCTCCGCATTCATTGGCAAGACCATGTCTACAACCTGGAGGTCTGTGCAGAGTCCACCAGCACTGACTTCCTGGTTATCAGCACCCAGATGTGGTGCGTGGGACATGTCATCAGAATGGATGACCACCGTATGCCTTGCCAGTTGCTCTGTAGTGTACTGGAGTCTGGGAAGCGACCTTGAAGCTGACCATGCAAGCTCTACAAAGACCCTGTGAAAGAAACCCTATGCCACTGTGACATCCAGCCAAGGGAACTAAAAGCTGTGGCTGCCGACAGAACCCACTGGTGAGTCCTGTGTTATGAAGCCTCCACTGGCTTTGAAGACAGGCACCACCAAAAACTGATAGAAAACTGTGAGCAGTGTCACCGAATAGTACCCACAGTTATTACAACAATGGGCTTCCAGTGCCCCCATTGTGGTAGACTCTGCACTTCCAGACTGGGACTTCAGAGCCACCTCCATATCCACAGATGAACTACGCAACAGCGTATCTTCTTTGAAGCTGAAGGACTACCATATAATGATAGTAGCAGCAGCATAAGAGTGGAAGTGAAGAGGAGGAATGAATCATGAGTATTAATGATACAACTTTGAGGTGGTATGCAGGCCTCAGACCATAGCTTTTGCACATCCATGGTTTTGGATGGGTGTTGACTGGATCCACCCCACCCCAAACATCCAGGTTCTTATACTGGATGGGCTCTTAATTCTTCTATGCCCATGAGTGCTGAAATATGCTAAGAAAGAAACAAGGGCTGGAAAATGTGCAAGGGCCATTGTGTACAAAATGAGTTATAGACAGCCAAACTGCATACAGTACTGCATTCCTACAAGGCACACTATGTCTGGGCTGCAAAACTCTGGATGGCAGCCAAGAGTTAGAGATTTCTATATCTGTTTGCTCCCCTCTTGCATTCATCCTGATTTTTGTAGTTCAGATATACCTAGTGGGAATATCATACTATTTGGGAGTGTATGGGAAGATAAAAATTAGCTTCAAAAGGGGAAGAACATGGGAGAAATAGTAAGTGGAAATGCTTCACTCTTTCCCCCGCCGTAATATTGTATTCCAAATTGTCCCCAGTACTTGAGAGGTAAATTACCATAAAGATGATCCATGTTGTGAGCTAAACACAATGCATTTACAGTAGGGAACATTTGACACATGGAAGCATGTTCCATAATTCTTTGTATGACTTCTGTTTCATATGAAGTAGCCTTAAATATGAATGCAATATCATTGGACAAACCAATCTCCTGTAGATTTGTGGAGCTTCTGCATAACCAGTGACGAAAGATGCCAAGAGATGTAGTTTAGCAACATCAAGAAGGATTTAGGTTCCCCATCCCTGAAGTAGAGGATAATAAAAGCCCTGCAGATAGTGGATGAGTCAGGGAACCATATCCACAATGAAGAATTTTAGATAGAAAGAATGCAATTTACTCCATAGATGCAAATTAAACAGCTTGCTATTATTGGGGCCACAGATAACTATAATCAGGCTGCCTATTTAAGCCTTCTGAGGATAATAGTGAGTTCTTTAGTTATATTTATCCAACACCAATATGCAGTTGTTGTAATGGTATGAACATTTTCTATGGCAGCAATAAACAAAATCATATTCTGTCACAAGTATAGGGTTACCAGACATCTGGCAAAAGGAGGCATATCCTTAAAATCAAATATTGTCCTGCTCTTTGAGTATCCATGAGCAGCTTTTCTCTGCCCTGCCCTGCAAGTTAACAAGCTCCATTCTGTGACCTTGGATACCCTCCAGCCCACTTGTTGCCCGAAATTGACAAGGCCTTCATCAGTTTCACACTGAAGGGTTTTCCCCCCAATGGGCTCTAACACACTTCTGTGACTGAAAAACCAGTCTTTCTGATGCTGCAAAAAGTAATTTCAGATACATGTAGGCCTAAACACATTTTTTTTTTTTGCACTTTTTCACTGTAATTTTGGTCATGGATGCCAAGAAAGTTAAACAGTTAGTGTGTCCTCCTACCCCCACCCCCATTTGTCCTCCTTTCCAATTGTCTGTGTTCTCCTTTGCCTGATCAGATATCTGGTAAACCTACACAAATGCCAGGGTAAGAGAATCCAAGATAAAAATTAGGCTTCTTTGTTTATTTATCTGTTTTCCTCACTTAGTTCTTGGTGAAATAATTCCAGTAAAATAAACAGATATTCTATTATTTTAATTCATATCAAATGCAAATGAGTTCCAAATGGAAAAGCTTTATCATGCATTGCAAATCTGTATTATATGGCTGTGATAAAACTCTGCAAATTCTGTTCTTGGATCTCAAGATGTAGAAATAGGCAACTTCCATAGGGTTATGTTTTAACATAACAGTTCCACTATTGTAGAGCATGTGCTAATTAACTTGTGGAAAAGTGTATTTCAAAGTGTTTGCTTAGATTTTTCAAGGTCACATTTAACAAAGTTTATCTTAACAATTATCTTGTTTAGAAGAAAATGTCAGTTCACATTAAAATGGTGAATGCAGACTTTCAGAAGTGGCTGTTAAGAGATCAACCATAAATCCACATGTTTCCAATTCAAATTTAACAGGTCTGTGTAAATTAAAGAGGATGGATAAATAGATAAATGCACATGTTTGTAGTTGAGAGGGTAAAGATATGGATCTCCTAGTGGATAAGTGACAGAAAAGCTGTATCTGAGTTTTACCACTTTTGACTGCAAATTGGTACTCAAATTATTCAATATTCATCCATGTCAGAAATAATTTTGCACACCTACAGCTAGATATCAGGAATATATTTTTATCTAACCTCCTATCATGCTCATTCCTATGTGAAAATATGTTTTAACATTGAGTCATGCCAGCCTCAACATGTTAGTTTGAAATAGCATAGTCCAGACTCCAACCCTTTGATGAGAGTTAGGCCAGAGAGAGTTGGGCTAAATGACTTTAGTGTTTTTACTTCTGAATTTTTATTCCTTAGTCACAATATGTTTTCGCATATTTTTCCTTTTATTATTGGAAAACTTGTTTTACATCATCCAGTTCCAGTGCGGAGAAACTCCTTGCTTTAGCAGAACCAGAGAGAATACTGAGGATTCTGTACACTAGATTTACTTTGCTTTTTACAACTAAATCAATGTGCCGGACCACAATATAGGCATATATATTGCTTCGGAAATGAATTCAGAATGTGCTTGTTGGCCGAATTAGCCGGTGATCAAGAAGGCTGCACGTGTAGAATTTCATAGACTGCCTTGAATTCCATGTCTCCTCCCTTGTCTCTGGTTTCCAAATAGCATTGAGTAGAGGGGGTAGAGGAATGATGAGGACAAAGGACTTCACTGTAAGGAATAAGCTCATTGTAGGACAAAGTGTGCTAACAGCCAATTACGATGCTATTATGAAAGATGGCATTACAGCACTACAAATATTGATTGAGCCCATGACTATGGGAAAGCACTGAAAGAGATAAAGAACAGGAGCGAGATCAATATATGCATCTTTAAACCTATTTATTGCTGGGTGAGTTCTCTATTCCCCTTTCCTGTTCAATATGGCATAATTTACCTTCATAAAGTGTTCAGCATCAGGGGTCTATTATTGGAGTAATCAGTTTTGATTAGTAGAGGGAAGGGGACAAAATTGTTTAGCCTCTAGATAGAACTGTGAAAAGTGAGTAAACTATGCTTGACAGCACCTAATGCGGTTAGAATGTAGACTTAATTTGATTCCAATTCTTTATGGCTTTCCATGATCTCAAGCATCTATTGGTTTGTTAGGGGAAAAAATATAATAGGAAATGGGCCATGGCAGGTGGGAGGGGAAAAGGAGGAGAGAGACCATTTAGGTTTTCAGGATGTAATTTTCCTCAGTATAAACATTCTAATGCAATTTGATGCTTGCTGTGTTTTGGGAGGCTTAGGAAGGAACAGTAGCCTTCAGATTTTTATTTTTTAAAATTTTTTGGTAAAGCTGGAATGTTTACACAGGATGACCAAAACAGAAGTGGTCCACTCCACATTCTCATATTCCTTGCCAAGAGTGTTGGGGAGTATTGCACAGGCTGGGAGACCTACTCATGAGTAGATTTGTTGTTAGGAATGCTTCTGGAAATGGCAGGCGCTCTTTTTCTACCTACAAAAACAAGAAAGAGCCTTGTAGCACCTTAAAGATGAATGCATTTATGACCCTTAAGCTAAAAATGCCAGCTGTGAAGGCCTATTCTAGGGCAATCCAGAGCTAGGGATGGGAAATAACTTGTATTCTCCTCTTTAAGTGAAATGACCTAATACACATTTTCCAAAAGACTATGTGAACTGGAAGAATATCCTTAAAGCTGCACATTTTTCTGTGATGGAATCCTTAATTTGCAAATTGCATGCAAAGGGATATATTAAGGACAGGTGCAAAAATGTAGTCCTTAAAAATATTTAGAGAATGATGCAGAAATGGAATAGATTATTATTAATAATAGTCATTCTTTCTTTCTACCCAGCTTAATTATTGGTGAGAAACAGAAATGGGCTAGACATTGACTGAAACTTCTTTGCTTATAATATACAGAACTAACAATCTTAATGAGTTTTTCTGTGTGTATCCAAGAAAAGGATACCTCAGGTCCACATACATAGAACTGCTGCTTTCACAAAGAATTTATTTTCTCACAGTTCCAGTCAGAAATGTGGCATCAGTCAGTGATTTGATATGGGGTATATTGTAACTTGAATCAATATTTCCCTGAACATATCATTGGAGGTGAAGGCAGGAAGGGAAGGTACTGTAAAAATGCCATTCATTTTGAACTCTATCCAAAATATTGGGAAAAATGTTTAGAGAAAGAATCCGTATGTCGCTCACTGAGCAAAGTGAGAGACAACCTGTGCTACAATTTATCCTTCTTTAGACTATCCTTCTTTAAACTATTCAATGACTTCAGATGCAACAAACATAATCTAACTTCAGTCTTTGCCCCCAAATAATGGAAACATCCTTTGGCAAATCTCTCTGGACAATTTATGTACACTACATTTTATGAAAAATACATAATTATGCTAAATATGTAACTGTCTCAATAGAAGAGAATATCTGTAGTTCAGGGTTGAACTGTGGAGTCCTATGTGTGCTCTGAGCTTGGTTCTCTGCTTGCAGATGTTTCATTACCTGACTAGGTAACATCATCAGTGCAAGTGAGTGTGGGGTTTACTGCCTGTTTATATGTAGTAGCTTGCCCTCCCAGTTTTTTTTGTTTTTTGTTTAGGGTGGTGGTGGTGGTGGTGGTTCCTCCTTTTCTGCCTAATTGTTTGTCTGGTGCATCATGATCTCTGCTTATCTGAGTGTTGGCTGCTGGAGGGGATGTGTTCCAGTCTTTTTGTTTCCTTCCTAGGTTTTTTATTGTCTCTTGTAATTGTCTATAAATCACGTATTTTATATAAACGAGGTGGATTTTATGTAAATGATGTCAATTGGATTTAACAAACATTTGGCCCTTTCTCCAATTGGTCTGTTAAATTGAGGTTTTACTATATTGGACAATTAAATAGAGATTAACCACATAGCTTTAAATACAAAAGTCAATCAATTGAAGGGCCATAGACTCTAATAAACTCTCGGAAAAGTTTGTGTTTTTAAAATCCCTGTTTTTTCTTAAGCCAATGTTCACAAGGAATAATACACATTGCTCAATATAATTATTAATATATGAAATATATAATCCAATATAAGAGAATATAAGAGAATATATGTAACTCAGGGTTGTACTGTGGAGTTTTGGGCTGTTTGCTTGCAGACATTTCATTACCCAACTTCATTACTGAGAATATGAGGTTTGCTGCCTGTTATATATAATAGTTTGCCCTGCCAGTTTTGGTGGGGGTGTGGTTTCCTCCTTGATGGTTCCTTGATTTGAGTATTGAAAGTTTGTCTGGTTGATCTCTGCTTATTTGCATATGGGCTACTGGAGTGGATGTGATCTAGTCTTTGTTTCCTTCCTAGTTTTTTTTTTTTTTAATCATTTCTTTTGAATGGTATGTAAATGTGGTTTATCTCTATCTGTCTATTGATGACAGGCAGGAATGGGTAATGAAACATCTGCAAGCAAACAACCAAGCTCAGAGAGCACCAAAGAACTCCACAATATATAATCCATATTATGAAATGATTAGCCTAATTGTCAGAATGAGGACTGCATTAATGAGTGACAGCAGCTATAATAGAGTAACACACATATGATGGGAATCCATTGGTGGTTGCCAGTTGGCTTCTGGGTCCAACTCAATGTGATGATTAGTACCTTTAAAGCCTTTTATGGCTTGTGTCCTTGTTACCTTTGGGACCATCTATTCCAAGTAGAATTTATTTGAAAGGTATGAGCTGGTTGAGAGGTCATGGTATGGAGTCCCCCCCCCCCCCCCCCCGATGCTAAGGGAACATGAGCAATGCAGACCTTCACAGTTGTGACCTCTTTGTTCTGGAATAGCCTGTCCCCCAGTTCCAAGGTTAGGATGATTACATTCCCTGTTGTCATTTTGAATGGCCATCAAGACTGTGATTTAACAAAGAGCTTTTGTAGGAGGGAGTGCCACTAAATTGGCAGTGTCTGGGAAGGGGGAAAATGATGATTTTATGCTGCCTTTGTTGTGCTTTAATGGTTGCTTTAAGATTTATAAGGATAAATCCTTAAAAATAAGGATAAGCTTCCTAGAGTAATTATAAGTAGCTAACATATGACTAAAGTTGTAAGAATTTACTACAACTGGGTACTAGAACAGTATTAAAATAGCTTTTACAAGGATATTGTAATATGAAGATGATGAGGATGAAATCTGGAATGTTTGCTGATGTTAATAAACTTGCCCTTGTAGAAAGAAATTTCAGTGAATAGAATTCAGAAACAAAAACTCAAAATCCAAGGATTAGTATGTATTTCCTTTGAATGTGTAGAATCCTCCCTTCTGTTCCATTAATTAATTAATGAATGAATTAATTAATGCTTGATGCAAAGTAGTGTCTGTTACCAATATTTTCCGATAAAGATGTAATAGCATTGATGGTCCTCTTGGGCCAGCCATTCAAATCACGGTAATGCTTAGCTGTAGATCTGCTTTTTTTTATTGAAATTGATAAGATGTGCAGCAGGAACCAGTTAGCTATCATTTCAGGGCTCAGAGATTAGGTCTATAAACCTGTATGGTGGCTCAGGAAATCCATACCTTGTTAGATGAGTTCCAGCCTCATCTCTCTATCCGCTCCGTTTTTCTGGAACAGAAGAATTTAATTTCCACTTTGCTTTAGAGAAATAATCAATTCCAGAGAAAGGAGGAGGAGTGAGGGGAGCAACAGCAGTAGGCAAGCTGGTGCAAATACACCTACATTTCAGCAGGGGCAAAACTCAAAGAGGGATCCAGGCTTACATGCAGCTATAAAAAGATATATATCTATATGAAATCAGAAGTAATGCCTGAGGATGCAAGGCATTCCCTGTATTTAATCATAGCTTTCAAATGTGGTTCTAGACATCCTTATCTGCTTCTCTTAAAGGAAATTGGCAGTATAATATCAGGGAAGAGTTCTGTCAAGGCACAAATAGCTAAAATGCCATTTGGTTTTGATCCAAAGCAAGCAATCCCCATTCTCCTCTAATTCTCTACATGGTGGCTGCCCTCAGTAACGATGACTCCTGAATTAATACAGAGATCTTCTGTTACTTCCCTGGATATTCCTCCCTGGAAAAATAAGTAGCAGAAGTAGATTTTTGGGGTGGGTGAAAAAAAGAAATGCCTTGCTTTAGACATTCATAGAAACTAGGGTTGGGGTGTGTGTGTGTTTTTAAATGCTTCACTTTTATATTGAGATGCATTCTCAATATAAAAGTATTCATGATACTGTTTTACTCTAATTTAACTTGGTATAAACTGTCTGGAGCTGTGGATTATTCCTGTGTGTTTAGGGATCATGTGTCTTGATGATTCCTTTTGCCACAGCTATACTGTGAATTCTAGACTTTCCAACAGTAAAGTAGTAGATGTAAAGGCACCTTTATTTTTAAATCCAATGAGCCCCAACCTACTTTTGCTATAAAATCAACAGCAACATATTTTTTCTTCAGTATTTAGTCTAGTTTACCTGTGCCTTAACCAGACAAATTTCCAGCTCATTCCTGTTATTGGTCCATTCTTCTCTTCTAACGCTTATTTATAAGCACTGTTGTGAACAGATTTTATATTCAAATCAAACAGGAAGTAGAATATAGGTTAAACCTGCTAAAGAATCACATGCATCTTTCATTGGTTTGGCAAAGTTCAACTTTGATAATAAGACTTGTGGCATTTGGATAATAAATCCATGAATATAAAGACCTTGTAATTCAATTCAAGGAAATGCATTAATGATGTAAATACAGCAAACTTGAATAAGACAACAATTATTCATAGACAAAAGAGCAGACATTTTCTATAGCACAAGAACTTAAGTTTAATTCTTGTGACCTTAATTTTGGTAAATAGATGGTGAAGAGGATGGGGCTTACCATATGGAGTCAATCTTTCTGTTTATGTTAACTGAGATAACAGAATCCTTCTGAGATTCTTGGGTGGGAACCTACAATAGGAACTGCTATCCTGCCCTAGCACGATCGAGAATTGAAGAGGTGCAAACTCAAGATTGTCCAAATTATTGCACAGCATATTCTTTTGGGCAGCTCATTTCATCACAAAAGCTGATGCCATTTAATAAAATTTGTTTTACCACTAGACTCCTCCTGATTTTTTGCCACCAAAGATTAACAAAGCTCTCCTCCTACAAAATATACAACAGTGGTTCATGAACTGCATTTAGGGCATGAAAACATGACTATCCTGTCAGTTGCAGAATGACTTGGGGCTTTTTGTATCACACCAGGAAAGAGGTCAGCAGAGGATGTAAATGTGCACACAATTTACATATCTATAGATGCATTTTTAGAAGTAATTAATATATATTAAATAGAAATACATGAAATTGCACTGTAGTGGGAATTAAAGGATCTAACTAGCCTGCTGACCAGGAAACATCTATTGATGGATAAATTAATTCAGGATTTTTGCTGTCCTTTTTTTTTTCCCCCCTCTCTTTTTCTTTTTGGTGGTTGTTTATCATTTAAAGGGGATTTGAAACAAACAACCCTTCAAACAGAGGACTGTCCTCTGGAAAGTAGGACATCTGACTACCCTTCAAAAAGGTAGAGCATCTTGGCTATAGAGTTGTATTAGGGAATCACATAGCAGTATCTGTTGTGCTTTATTAGTGGATGTTGTAAATATCTAAACACATTTAGATAATGCATATGCACTCAAAAATCCTTGCCAGTAAATTCAGTGAGGTTTCTATCCAGGAATGGGAGTTAACGGAACCGCCTAGGTTTCTTGTTGACTCAGTTCACATTTACTAAACTGGAATATACATTTTATATTCCCTATTTGATGTTTCATGATTGTTTAAGTAATTCCTGTCCAATCACTGAATACTTGTTATCAAGTAATCTATACAATGGGGATTCTTTCTTGTAATAACGTTTTCCACTCAGAAGGGGGTTTAAAGGCAGTCATTTCTCACATGGATTTGGACAATATTTACTTATCACAACTTAGACATGGTGTTGTGTATTATATACTAATATGGGAGAGATAGTCACGTACAGGAATATCAAACAGGATATAAAATGCTCCCTTTTTTAACAGGCTACCTGGTTTTTCAAAAGAACACAAGTAATGAAAATGCTGTAAAGTGGAGTTAATTCACCTTCACTTTACCTGGTTTCTCAGGCATCAGAACAACAAGTGGTTATTTATTTATGTATTTATGTATTTATTTATAATTTGGATATTGGTCCTGGACAGAATCCTAGCATGCCTCCCCTGTTCAAACTGATCATAAAACCTGACACAATGTGGTTGTTAAGGAGGTGGGATTTTCCTTCCTTTGCTTTGTAAGGGGCTCCCTAGGGGCAGGACAGTAACAGCCCTGATGACCTGCTCTCTACACAAGAGGACTCTACAATGCTGAAAATGTGGATGTTTTGGGTAATTTTTTCCCCCCAAACTGGTAGCCTCCAGATTTCTGTTGAACTACAAATCCCATCACACATTAGCCAGCAGGGCTTGACTGGGGATGAGGGGAATTGGAGACCAACTGATGACAGGTTGGAGAAGGATAATTTTGGTATAGAATGGAATAGAACAGTTACTTCGTCCAGTGTTTGCACAGCAGCTGAAAGGCCATTAGCTTCACTTGGTTAAATTTCCTTATGGTAATATGCAGTTTCCTTACTCCTTATGAGCAATAGGAGTCAATGAACTGATAGAATCAAGGGCTTTTCGCCTCAGATTTCAAAACAGGTTTTAATTAGCAATGGAAAGTTAAACCTTATGTGGTCATAATAAACACAATCTGCTTATCACCTTTAGTGCTCAATATTGCCAGATTATGAGCATATGAGGAAAAGAATGAGGATAGTAAATTTGTAAAGGGTGAATTAAACTGGAATTTAGCATTTTCAGACACAGTCTACAATTGCTTCAGTCCAGTTAAATTTAATCATGACTGTCCCATTGAAAGTAATGGGAGGGAAAGTTATTATAATTATTTTTTTCTGTTGGTTAAAGTGAACTGCACTGAACTTTTTTTACTGGAAAGATGGGGAAGCAATTTTCATTTACTTCCCATCTGTAATACAGCTTCTTACTACTACACTGTGATGTAGAAGTTTCCCAACACTCCAGGACACATAGCTTGGGGGGTGAATAATGTCAAGGGGAGAGAAAATTGGCAAAAAAGGACCTCCCCTCCACCAATAGGAGGTAAATCAGAATCTAAGACACCAAACAGCAGGAGACAATTTGCAATTTAGCATGTAAGAATGAAATGTTACTAGATAAAAAGAACATTCTATTTATTTTTTGTTCATTTCCTTGTATAGTAGGGAAGGATCCCCTTCAGATATAATTTTTAATGTGATGAAAGGGTAGCATTAATAGATCAAAGGTGAGTAATCATTAAGTATATTTAATTATTTTAATTTTAGTTATATTTACATTTAAAATCAAATTTACCACCTGTCCCTATTCCCACCTCCCTTCTTGGAATGCAGCTAGTTTTCAGCATGCAACTCACAGGCCATGTCTGATTCTTAAACAAAAAAAGATTGTTTATCCCATGTTCCAATAGGAAACCAAGAATAACAGTTTTAAGATAAAAAATGCACTTCAATATTACTGTTCCATTTAATTAGATATATTTACAAATTCAGTTGATTAATCAAATTAAGTCAAATAAATATTTAAGAAGCATTCTGATTAAAATATAAACTCTTACTACAGTGGACCATATCCCAATTCACAGAACTAAACCAAACACTAGTTTTGGATGCTAATTTTATGAGAAAAGAGAAGGCAACAAGGGTACTGTAACTGCTATGAGAAAATATTCACTTTGGGCTTCTGGGGGAGGTATGGCAACCTGAAGATGGCTCTGCGAAAGTGGAGTTGATGACTATGGCAAAGACTAAGGAACCGGTGAGTAGACCAGTTACTTGGAAACTCTCTGGATAAGGAGAGGATGGGAGATTGCCCAGGTGCCCTAGATAGCTGCACCTCATGAGGAGACCTCAGGCAGCGGTTTTCCGCAGGTTTGACCATTGGGAGATGAGGGGATTAGCCATCTTGTCACAACCGCAGCAGAGTCTTTTAAAGGATGCTAAATTTGCAAACCTTCTAATCACTTTTGGAAATTGCTCATTAATTACTTCTAAGCTATTGGAGACCTTTGGAATAACAAGTTTGAAAATGCTGGGTGAGTCTGCCTTCAGTCCTGAACAAAAGAAAATTTTAATCATAAGCTTAAGAATTAAAAAAATCTGATGGTCAAAGAACTTGTCATGAATTATTATTCAGGAATCCCAGGGCTTATAAAAATATAGTAAACCTGCTGCATTAGGGTAAAATAGGTGAAGAATTTGTAGTCATCTAGGTGTTGTTGAAGAACAACTCAACCCCCATCTTTGACCATTCTGGTTGGGGCTATAGGGAGTTGTGGTTAGGCAACATCTGGATAGGCATAGGTTCTCCACAGGCTTATATCTGATATGGAGAAACCTTGTTGATTTTTTCACATTTACCAATGTGACTATACTATAACTATTGTGCAGTTCCATTGTCCTGAACCCAGTGCAATTCAGGAGAAGAAATCCTCAAAATCTAGCACTCTGAAACAGTACTATACCTCAGCTTAGGTAACGAGAGAAGGAAAAATATCAGAATTCTATCCCTGTCTGAAAAGTAAATGGGACAAATTAGTTTCTTGTCATTGCACTGCAATAAATACATTGTCATTTTTATACCCCAGTGAATCATATTCTCCATTTCCCCCGTAACTATTATACAGTCTGCTGGCAGTACATCATTTTTTGGTAATTTTATTTTCGCCAATTGTTTTATGAAATTTTTGAGTTTTATGGACACTAAAACAAATCTAGCCTGCAAGTGTTATAGCCCTTTAAATCACTAGCAGGAAATCTCAAGGTTCCTCCAAACTGTGAGAGAAGGAAGCTTTAAGAAAGATTGCCGCTAGCTTATAAACTGAGCAAAAACTCACAGATAAGTTTGTAAAAGGGACATACATCACTGGTGGCAAAAACTGGGACATAAAACAACATCGCTCTGCTCAGCTCCCTTAAGAATAAAAATGGATTTTTATTTAGCAGAAGCAGTAAAGGAGTTAGGAGAAAGGAACACACAAGCTTCTCCATGCTTTCTTAGCCATAACAATCCTTATTTCCTGTTGAGCAAAATTGTCAGGCACTATTACAGTGGGGCTGCAGTAGGTAATAGCCCCAGCAGCAAGAAAATAGAGTAGCAGAAACATTTTCTTGCTCATAAATATAATGGTTGAACTTAGTTTTTAGGGAAGTAAACTGTTGCAGCCTTTAAAGAAACACGTTTTCTCTGTCCCTGTACCTAAATTATCTCATATCATTTTAAGTTTTTATAGCAACTTTTAGAATTTTACAAATTATATACGCACACATTACAGTATTCATTCTTCTTCAGCTTGCCTAGAGTCACCTCTTACTTCTTTATGATTAACAGCTCCTGTAATTGTAAGTAATATCTACAACTTCTATCACCCTCGATGTTCAGGGGGTTGTAATCCAATGCATCTGGGAGACAACAGATTAGGAAAAGCAGACATAGTTGATCATTGTAGTTAGTTTTTAATATGTAATCTGGAATTTAAAAGAATGTAAATATTAGATACCATCAGTGTAGATTTACTCAATTTGGTTGCTAATGTTTGTTGAAAATCCAACACATTTTATCCAAGTAGCCCACCTTCTACAAACTATACAATATGGGTGGAGTGAACTAGTCAATAAAAATATTAATCCACCAAGAGAAAGAAACTTGAAATAGTTCAGAAAATAAGAACATCTTAAAACAGTTCCTCTGTTTGGCTCCACCGCTAGAATGTATGGAGAATATTCCCCTAAAGTAATTTTAGAAGTGATATTTGTCTTATAAAACCATACTCTGTAGAAACACTCATCTACTTTTCAACAAAATAAGCAGCTCTTGGATCTACACCAAAACTCTCTGTGCTGTAATAGAGGGCTTTTCCTCTTCTTGTCTATGAGCCTCCAGCACCATTCCCAAAATGCTTCTATGGATTAAATTTAATTCTGTGCTCCCAGAGAGAGGCAATAAGGTACCAGAACTTTGCTTTCTGGGCGTAGAGAGAAATTTACTGGTGGAGAGGATAATCCGTAATGGTGATTTTTTTTTTTAAGTAAAGACAGCTGCTGAAACTGTGGGATCAAGTGGGTCACATGTGCAATGCATGTAAAAAGGGGAAGGGGATCAAGTTGGTCACATGTGCAATGCATGTAAAAAGGGGAAGGGCTTCAATCACATGGTTGTGGCTGCCATCTTGACTTTTTAAAATATTTCTCCCCCCTGCATGCCTCTGCCTGTGGAGGATGTTCTGCTACTACTCTACCATTATAATTGTAAGTGCAAATGGGGATGATGTTCCAACTATGTCTTAGAGATAATGTTAAGAGAAGTTCTGGATCCTTTGCATCTACAGCTTTTTGATTCTGCAGACACGCCACAGAATGAGGTTGGGGGCATGATGGAGATGATTGATAGAATAATCAAGGGGCAAGGAATGAAGCCACAGGTACTTTGCCTAACTCCAATAAGTGTCATATCCATTTTTTAGGTTGCAGTAGCTATATCTGATCCCAACTGTTTTTCCAAACAGTACTCCCATATATTCAACAGACTTTGGACAAATTATCTGTAATTTAAACTGGGCCATTCAACATACATTGAGTTACTTCATCCTCCAAATGCATCACAAATCTAATACAGTAAGGCTCCATGCCCCCTTCACCCAGATGCATATTGTCCTAAGGAGCAGGCAATCCTAATCTATAGAAGTAAACTAAAAGCTGCTGTTAGATCATCAGTCTCATAAATAATTACTCCCTCCCTCCCAGATCAAAGAATGAAAAAGTTAAGGAAGTGTACAAAACATGGTGTGATGGAATTATATCCAAACCCTTTATAATAGGTCTACTCTGTATCACATGACTGGGAAGGAAGAAGGAGAGGGGCTTAGAATGGAGAAGCCAACAACATTCTGAGTGGCTGCCCAGCTGAGACCAAGAACCCAACACCATATAGGTTAGGACAACTGTTACTGTAACAGTTATAGTAGCAGAATCTTGCGAGTCTGAATGTGCTCCCCCCCCTTACTTTCTCTTCCAGTGAACTAGGGAAGGGCTCCTCTGAGATATTTACTCAAATTAGTTTCTTGGAATGGGCTCAAGCTCACTTGTCTGATCATTGTCTTAGTGGCAGTTCTTCCTCCTGTCCTTCAAGGCCATTTCCTATGCCTTCTAAAGTACATGCCTTTCCCATACGAATACATTAGGGCATTTTTTTCTGGATTATTTTTCCTCTGCTATTCCTAGCCAGATCTGGTCCATTTTCAAACCTGATTATTATTTTTTTTTAACAGATTCTCCCCACTACAGCAAATTTAATCCAATTCTGCTATTTTTGGGGGACTAATCCTGGTAACTGGCTGGCAAATTCCTGAGGCCCTTTACATTGTTTCCAACATTCCTTTGGACTGGAAAGAATAAAGAGGGCACCTAGAGTGTGCCCTTATTATGCTCTGAAGGAGTGATCTGAAAGGGCAGCTCCCTTTGATGTCACCTTTGGTGACAACCTGCTGTTAACAGCCTGTCACCATAACACGTTCCTTATATAATTCCTAGCTCTAGAAAAATGCCAGCTAGAAACAAGTTGATTTGCTCTCACAATGTGTTTGAGGCTGTCCCACAAATGTGGTGTATGGTAAAAAAAAAAAAAAAAAAAATCTGGGAAGGCTACTGATGCTAAATGCTTGTCGCCCAGATTTTGGATTGACACTAATGCATTGTTTTTGAATTACACAGGTGGTAAAGCCAATAAAGTATGAGGCTGGTCATGTATAGGCTCCCTGGACTAGGGTTCAGCTGTAAATCTTCAACCCCAACTTGACTGAGCTCAAAACTCAGTCGTAGCTGCTCAGCTACTTGACACTGTACAGTTAAATAAGAATTTCTATTGCAAGCCAAACTAAAGTCATATTAAATAGTTGATCATGGGTGTAGTTCTCTCTTCTCCTCAGGGCAGTTTAAACCCTTTACTTCTGCCTCCTATCTCTTTCACCTTTCAACAGACTCCTCGCTGTGCTTTTCATGGGCTTGAGGTTGAGCAGTTCTTGATTATTGCCCATATGCACACCTACGTATTAAAAATGCTAATAGTTAAAAAAGAGAGACTAAAATGAAATAAGAGCAGAAGAAAAGTAAAAAAAAAAAGAATGTAAAACTTTATTAATTTTTTAAAAATCAGAAGTAGTGACAGCTGGGAAACACAATAATAAGTACAGTTGTTGTTGCTATTGTCTTAAGATGCCCAACGTATATCAGAACTGAGGACTGGTGCATCATAGAAAGCCAATGAATGATCAAAATCAAAAGGTTCTACTTTACTGAATCACCAATATCTCTTTCACCACTGTGAACCAATGCCAACTTTGTAAAAAGCTCTCTAACTGCTAATTGCCAAGTATGTGAGAACTTGGAAGGTTTAATATTTCTCCAACCACTGTATATACAGTACATCTTTACTCTCTCTCTCTCTTCGCTTCACCTTTCTTGTAACATTTAATTCTCTAACCTGGTGCTCCAGAGATGGTGCAGTTTTATAACAGTTTTGTCATGTTGGTTGTTATACCATTGACGGCTTTGTGACAGGTGGCAGATGTGGTGGTGATAGATGTTTTCTTCCCTGTGCAAGGACGATGGGATAAAAATGCAAACAAATGGGGTAATAGATGGGAAAAGTAGAGTAGTGTTGATAAGGCCCATCCACACTTGGTGATGTATGGGAAAGCAAATGGTGGGCAATTTATTTTGGTGGAATGAGAAACTTTTAGCTGAAAGAGAAGCAAAGAAAGCAGGCAAAGGAATTCCTATAAAGGAATTGCACCAGAAAACATGGCTCTTGCATGATAAGAGAATTGAAGCTGTTTGATGCCATATGTGAAGTTCATGTTAAGATAACTCTGACCCTTGAATGGCTCTTTGGTTCACTACTGTATGCATTCCACATGTTCTCAGTATTTGGCATTGTTAGAATCTCCACTCTGTTTTGGAAGCTTATGTGAAGCTCAAGCCATATTGACTTTCTGAATAAAATTTGAAAAGATGATCTGGACTTCTCTTTCTTAAATTGGGAGAGAAAATGGTGCTCCCAATTATTAAATTACTCTTGCATAAACTAAATACCTATCATATGGAATGCAAATCCATTAAGATATGCTTTCTAGAATGATGGAATATGTACCTTTAATAGGACAAACTGAGAACATGCATTTATCTCATCAGAGAGGGTAGATACTGGTGTACAACAAATAATCTCACAGGTAAGAATAAATGTACTATAATAGGAATTTGATGAGACTTTGTTGTGTGACTTTCCAGTGGTAGCCAAGAAGGTATTTTTGTGCATCTAGAGTGAAAGCAGTGTACATTCTCAAAGAAGAGCTCAGTACACGTGATATATGCGCAGGCCACAGGTTCATCCTCTGGCATCTCCTGTTAAAAGTATCTGGTCACAGCAAGTAAGGGGAAAAGCTTCAGTCATGGATTCTGAAGAGTTCATTACAGCAGACCAAAAAGACAGACATTCTGGCTTGGTATAACTCAGCTTTCTATATTCTTTACTTGCTCCCAGCTCACTGCAAATTTAAACTCTACCTGTAGTTTCCTGTTCCATGTTGAAAGTAGGGTTTTCTGCCTTGTGCTGGCATCATTACTGTGCTTCACTTTCTTCTAGGCAGCCCCCTACATTTTGATTTGTTACTGCATTCAGAGGCAGCAATGCCTTCTTGCGTGCGTTAAGGGTTACCTCTCTGCAGCTCACTAATCTCTTTGCACAGTTACTATCGTGTACCAGTAGTGGAGTGTTTATAACCTGTGCCTGCCAGGCTGGAAACCTGGGCAGGTTTTTTTTTTTTTGTTTTTTTAATTACTATTTTTCTTTTCCTGAGCTACCTACTTTTCACCAGTGCAGTATTGAACTCTTGAGATTTTTGTTGTTGTTGTTTAATATGATTCTCAAATACCTTATTGATTTGTGAGCTGGAATGAAAAGAAAGTGATTGGCAATTGTTTTCCTGGTACGGACTTTGGGACAGCATAACACCAGCAGAATTGTCCATTGTAGGATCACAGTAGCCAGTAGTCTAGACTAAACACCTGATGAATTAATGCCAAAGCATTCCAATCTGAATCAAATGCTTTAAATTCTATTTAGAGTCCTGCTAGCATGAGCACTGGATAGGAGTAGCTTAAGGGTGAACTATGCCCTGCACTGAACGTGTAGCTTTTTTTTGTAGTTCTTTTTTATCAACCATTTTCTTCTATCAGACCTTCCTTTTTTCATTGTCATGAGTTTTGTACAGCAGCTCAAAGATTGCTTTCTTGGGTAGTTTTAGCCAATGTATATAGAGCATTGTACTGGTGACTGTATAGGTGATTACAGAGACAAAAATGTAGTTTAAAATAATAACTTCAATCATGTATTCCTTTGAAAATGCCTCAACCATAAATGGCCATCATGTTAAAAGAAAATGAGAAAATGTCTTAAAGGCACCGTAAATGTATTCCTTTGATATTTTTGGTACTGACATAGAGATGTTTGCTCCTAACTATTCATTCATTGACATGTAAATTTCCAGGATTTTATCATCCTTCCCTCCCACCTTGTTCTTTCAATGTCATGGTCTTATTTAGGCCCATAATCATGTTAATTTATTGCAGCACACTTCCTACTGTGAGTAAATAAGTCTGTCTCTTTTAAATTCCCTGGGCAATTAGAAGAATGAAAGACCGTGGTGGTACATATTAGCATTACTTTCCTCCCAGCATTTTATACAAGGCCATTTTCCCTGCTGACAAATTGTGGGGCAAATTGTTCTTGAAAAAGTATGTTACATGAAAAGGTGTTATGATTAAACTGTTGGTGTAAATTTGGGTGACAATAAATCCTTTTATTTCATTAACTGGAGTAATTTGCTTATGACTGCCAATATGGAGTCAAAGAAATAATAATAAACAAGACTGGAAAGGGAGTTGGAACATGTGCTGAAATTTGCACCTGCTTTAAGGCTAATTAATATGCCTTCTAAAAATATGCAAAGTTTCTTGAAACTAAATCAGCAATTCAAAAGGCTGGCAATGTAGCATGATCCCAATGTTTGCTTTGCCAGCAGGGTAGCAAACAGTTTAATGCATCCTGAATATCTTTCTGAGCAATGCAGCAAATGAATTCATGGAAGGGACATGTGCATTGATTAGAAACTATTAGAGATAAAAATGCAGGGTGGGGAGAGGTTTTTTTTTTTAGATTTTTTTTTAATCCCACCTTTATTTTTTTTTTTAATAACTAACTCAAGGCAGTGAACATAACTAATATTCCTTCCTCCTCCTATTTTCCCCACAACAACCACCCTTTGAGGTGAGTTGGGATGAGAGAGAGTGACTGGCCCAAAGTCATCCGGCCGGCTTTCATGTCCAAGGTGAGACTAGAACTCCTGCTTTCTAGCCTGGTGCCTTAACCACTAGATCAAACTAGGGTTCAGCATAAACCTTAGCTATGAAAGGTGGTGCCTATACATCAACCTTTCAATGTAGGATTTGCTGTACCAGTAACAGCTCATCAGTGATATATGTGGCTTGGCCTATTTTGAGATGCATTTTGTTCAGCATACCCAAGGCATACATGTTTGTCTTGATGAGGCATGAGCTGTGTTAAATTTTTTTTTTTTTTTTGTCTGTGCTCAGTCATTGCTGACCCTGCAGTGACTGCTTGGACGAGTCCTTGCAGTTTTCAAGGCAACAGTTTTTCGGAAGTGGTTTGCCAGAGCCTCCTTCCTAGGGCAAAGCCCAGCTGGCGAGCGCAGGAGGCGGGGTTTCTGTTGCTTCGCGCCCTTTTCGGGCGTGCGCAGTTTTTCGCGCTTACCGGCAACTGCTCCCAACTCCTTTTTTGCAAGTCGCCGCCAGCATTTTTCCTCCCACCGGAGTGAGAGTCCCCATTTATCTACTCACGTAAGTTTTCGAACTGTTGGGTTGACAGGAACTGGGGAGGAAACAGGAGCTCACCCTGTTTAACGCGAAGGCTGGACTCGAACCGCTGAAGCGTTGACCATTTCTGGCCGGCAACTTTCAGCGTCATTAAGCCGCTGCGCCACCGCATCCCCTGTGTTAAATACCTCTGTTGAATATAGTATTTTTATACGTTTAATTTAGAGTACCCATAACTTGATATATTGTGAGAGTATTCCTGTTCGTTACATAATTGCTAATGAGTTTGCATAAAGCAGGCGAAAGGAGTACAAAAGACCACTTTTGGTATGGGGAATGATGACTGCTGGGGCTTCAAAATGGAGGATGGGGGCAATGGAACAACTGTGCTTTGAATTCAGTGTTTAATATCTACTCCATGATGCCAGACTTAATAAATTGGTTATCTTAACTGAGTTCTAATGGGATGAAATAATGGTTTGAGTATAATCAAAATAGTTTTGCTGGACATAATCTCAAATATTCATTGCAGTCCCAAAGTATGGCTATTTTTACCTTACATACAAGCATGTTTCTGAGCACCTGTTTCTGGAAATTTTGTAGGCTGGCTGTGTAGATTGTACTGTTCTGCCAGCTTATTTGCAGAATGTATTACTGCTTGATGATTGCAATGCTTTCTATTGCTTACATGCACCAGTGGGCTGTCACAAATACAGCTCTGCAAGTATACATTTCATCACATCCTCATAGACCTGTTTAAACCATCAAAAGACAACACTTTGCATTTCATTCTTTAAACCTTATTCATGTTAGCTCTGATCTGTCTTGTGTGGCAGGGTAACTCACATTGAATTGAATCCTGATTGTCTACTTTCTGCTCTTTCTCTCTACCCAGAGCCCTTGCATGCAGAAGCCTGGCCTAATAGTGAAGGATTGCAGTGCTGAATTCTCTCTAGCAAATTAGTGATTCTTTATGAAATGTTTTATGTTGCAAGTTAAGGCTGACTTCCTTACTGAACAAACAAAACAATTGTCATATGAATCACTTAAACAAATACAATATTAGATAACTTTCCAGGTCTTGGAATCTATATACTACTGAAACTCTTGTGTCTATAACCTTGAACTGGGCAAAATGGTGTGTCATAGGACAACAATTTTTGAACCAAGGTACCTCAAATGGGATAACTTACAGGATGCATCCAAAATCCAGGACTCATTACTCCTCTGGGACTGAAATTTGAGAAATTAGTGGCTGCTTCAGCAGTGCTGTGCTACTGTGGTCAGCTCAGGTCACTTGATCATCATGAGCGTATTCCTGACTTCTTTCCCACCTCCCTTTGGCACCTGTGCCCAATCAGCTGAAGGCAAAGCCTGATGGGTGAGTGGTGATTGGCTGGTTTGGAAACAAGGCAGAAATGTGAAATCTCTTAACAGCAGTGGGCGTTGAGAGAAGGATGAGAGAGTGACTTGGATGCCTGCTGGTGAGGTAGGGCTGGCTGGGGATGCTGGTGGTCGATGGTTGAACCCTCTTCCTCCCTCAAGGGAGGTGGTCCTTGGGGACATGCCAGAATGGGAGCAGGGGTGTAGTCTTCCTCATGGTCTGTGGCTCTCTTTGTTTCATTTCCCCCCAGCAAAGTGGCAGGCAGTTCTGCAATTAGCTGAGGAGGAGGAGGAGGTGGCGGCTTCACTGGGGCTTTCCTGAGGGTCGTGAGGGGAGGGCAAATATATGTGGGAAGAAAGGGAGGAAGGAAGGAAAGAAGGAAAGAAGGAAAGGAGGATAGATATCTGATGCTGCCTGCCAGCTTCCCAGAAGCAAAGTCAATGTGGAAGCCAGCAGCAAGTTGCAGGTCACTCCCACTCCCACTGCCTTCTTGCCTTTGGTCATTCTGTTTCTCTGTTTAGGTAAGGAAATATCTTTGAAATGATGACCCAATGTTTCAGGTTGTCTAGTTCTTGATAAATATCCTGGAGTCTCAGGTAGTTCCTGGCCTCCAGCTGTCTAGCCCAGTCTACCTTCTAATCCTACTATGAAGTGAAAAGAAGTAAAGCCCTTTGTATAGCAACACTAATTAGAATAGTGAATAATTAGATGTAACTTTTCATTCAGTAATATAGTAGGACAACATTCAGTCACAGTTAAGCAATTTTAAATCCATTGGTTTCAATGGGAGAGAATTAAGCATATTGAAATGACTTTCTCTTTTGTTCAGATCAATTGCTGGAAAGTTATCCTTATTCCTAGAAAACCAGAAGGTGGAAGATTCATGCATGGGTCTATAATACCAGGGCTGCAAAGATAAATTGCTTGATTGATTGATTGATTGATTTTATTTTATTTGTGTGCTCTCATTCTCAAAGATTTTGGGAAGCCAACATCCACAAAGAAAAATAACCTCCCACATATACATACAAATAGCAAAATTGTAAAATATATGAAATCAACATCCAGACAAGAACATAACAACCACTAGATGGCAGCCAAGCCATCAGTAATCATCATAATTGCTGTCCTCTAGTGGTTATCTGGATTTTTGCAGCCTTATTCATAGAAAACAGCAGGTGTGTGAACATCACACAATCTGTACAAAGCAGTGGCTCTCTGGATTACCGTAGGGTACATGGTATTAATTATCCATTAAGCATCAGTGAAAATAAGCAAATTTTGTGACTTCCAGGTTGTAATATATTTTGACCATATCTTATTTGCTTTTCTTGACAATGAACTTGATGCAGAATTTTGTGAATCCAGTGCATTTTCATTCCTGTTTTTTTTTTAATGATTCTTTGATATTGTAGCTATCTATTCCCATTTAATATTAGATTGAAACATAGGATTATCTCTGAGCAGATACAGCCCAACAGAACAGCTCAAACTATCATCAGATATGCATTGCTAAAACATATCTTGTTTTGTCACATTAAATGTTTCAGGTTTTGCAAGCACACGTCCTCACCATTCTCTTTGATTTATCAGCCTTGTTTCCCGAAGAAAGGGCAGATTGTGCTTTCATTTCATTCTTTTTATTGTAAACATAAGTGATCTATGGCTATTTAGAACCAATGCTACATTAAATGGGAAGCCCCTCCAGCAATGAGACTGTATAGTTCAGTGGAACTTGTGTATATTTAATTAAGAAATGCCACTCACATAGAACTGAAATGTGCTAACCTAATTTGCTGCCTTGTCTATCTCTGTCTAGCCTTTGTCTTTCTTCATCCTATACATTGCCCTGCCATCCTATTATACTATGTAGGTAGATTCTTGCTTGGCTGAGCCGAGATCAAAAAGTAATTTTTCTTTTTGCAACAGCCGATTAGAAATTCATTTATTTTCACATTACAGACATTTGGCAACAGCAACAACACAAAAACCTCTTTGGCAATTTAGCTCTATTTGTATAGTCTGCATAATGGGAGACAGTGAGTCTGTTGGAAAAAAAGCATGGCCGAGGGCAAAAATTAAATGCAAAATCATGTATCAGAAATGAGATGTATTTACTATTGTTTTTGAAAATTAATGATGCATTTTTAGTTTTTATAATGCAATTTAATGATGCAATTCATCTAATAAAAACATTTTAACATAGTTATACAGACCTAGTGGGGCAGGGCAAAATGTACCTTTCAGCTGCAAGACTTTAAAAAAAAAATCAGAAAAAAATGTGTAGAGTTTTATTTTTTAAATATAAAATACATGAGAGAGAAACAATGCATGGACTGGTTAACAGCTGGACTATCAGCAGGAGCCCTATAAAAAGGACACATCCCCCCGCCCCATATTGGTGTTTATGCTGCTTACAGTAATATTATAAATGCAGCACTGAGTTTGAAGTACAACTTTGTAATTGATTATGGAATGCCATATGGTGGTAACATGTACAACTGATCAAAAGGAGGAAGATTTGTGGCTTTAACTGTAGTGGGTGAGCAGTTTTTGCTTAACTAGTATAAATATACTGTATAGTGTAAATGCACTGATGCGGTTATCTTTCGAAAATAATATATTAGAGCCCAAAACTATGTAATTCAGCATCCTGGTCAATCAGATGCTTTCTGATATGCACAAACAGGCTATAATTGTGATTCTCTAGCAGCAGTGCTATTGCCACATTGGCAGTAGTTCTGGAATGCATATCTTCCGTGATTTTGCCCAATTCCCTTTTTAGAACATTTAATTTAACTGATGTTATGGTTCCCGACAGTAAATTGCACAGTTTACATTATTCTAGGTCTCGTTGCACGACACGTATGAGTTCTGTACCAGTGTGCAAGCCTTTGTGGAAAACCTCTACAGTTTTCCACAATGGAGGATCATTATGGTGAAAAGCCTGCCCATCAAGATATATGCTCCTGAGTGCAATTTCTACTTTCTTCTCACCACAGAATTATTAGGAATCTTCTTCAGGTTCAGCTCAGAGCAATGTTGGAAAAAAATGTAAACACATTCAATCTTTAATGCCTTTCTTTTTCTCTTCTGTAAAAAGGTTCATGATTAGTAGCCAAATCATGGAAGTTATCCAATTGTTACATTTTGCAGTGATAGTTTATCTCTGTATTTGTGAAGAATTACATCATTCCATTTTGCTTCATTAGTTATTATATTAAGTTCTAGCATTATGACTAATGAAAGAGAAATATTGCACAGAATCCAAAATATTACTTATTTCATACTTTGGAGAACCTTCTTAACCCAATGGCAGGTAGTGTGTAGTGTGTATGTGTATGAATGAATGAACACATGAGAACAGGCATATGATGGTCTTGCTCATGGAATGTATGCAGCTTCGAGCTGAAAAATTTGCATATGCAGGGTCAGATTAAAGTCTTTGTAGGCCCGGAGACTTCCATATTGGTAGAACCTGAGACAAATCTATGGATAAATATTTGCATTGTAAACAATGTACTAGTGGATCTGAGGCTCCTAAATCTACCAAACTCATTATCTGAGGTAAATGGTTTTATTTATCTATGGTTTTTGATACACAGTTCTGATCTATTGGCCATTTTGTGCATGTGCTAAAGACTGCATCTGGCCTCCATTCTCTCAGTTTTCCAGTGATCCCAATTATCTGCTTATATTCTGACCTTGTATAGTTGTCCCCTTCCTGCACCTCATTTCTTCCAATAGAACTGAATAAGTATGACAGACAGCTCTGCTGTAGGAAGGGGCAAAAATTTACAAAAAGTGTTGACCTTGAGCAAGAGGATGAAACACTCTGAGATCATGCAGCTGGGGAGTGTCTTGGTGGATAATGTATTTGAACTTGACACCCTGATGGACTACAGCATCAGATTCAAAAGGCAGTTGGAGACTGTTTTGCCACCTTATAAGGACATCTTCTAGTCTCTGCAAAGCAAAGTAATGATCACAGGCTACTTTGAAAATGTAGCTAGATCTACCCTAGCTGCAGAATCATCAGAAAGCAACACTGATAATTTCCAGAGTTTTGAAGAAGAGGATGACCGCTCTACTGTTCCATTATTTTAATTCTGTACTCTTAATTTTTTTGTAAAGTAAAATTTTGTAAAATTTTTTTGAAATCCCTGTTTCTGCGTTTTCCTTGTATTTTTTATGATTTTATGGTGATTTTCCAAACCTCCGGAACCTAATCCTCCAAGTCCCATAGGCTGAATTATCTGTAGTTTCCTTATCCATGGTTGTTTGCTAGAATGTAATTCCCATGAATAAGATCCATCTATCTAACCACAGATCTATATATTTTATGTCTTTGCTAATGAGATATATATCTTTTTCTTTTTTCATGTTGAGTTACCTGAGATCTTTTTCACCCTTTTGGGCTTTTTACAAGTGTGTCCACTGTATGTGATGGATAAACAGTGCTGCATTTGCTCTAGAACTAACAGGCGAATATGCCCTTGTGTGTGAGCCTCCAGGAGATGAGAATATTCCTGTAGGAGGTCATAGAGTACTTATGTCTATGTGCCCTTGCACACAGAAATGGAAATAAATGAAATGGCACTACTCATGAGGTAATTAGTAATAGGCTAGAGACTGAGGCACACAGAGAGACATCCAATTGTGTGGAAATCTGACAGGTTCTTTTTTTTTCTTTTTTTCTGTTCATGAATTCCATCTGTCGGCACTGGAGGATTATTGATAGTAAATGGAGAGACAGCAGCCTGTTTCAAATAGCCCTAATTTAGTAAAGCTTTAGACTTGAACCAGTGGTGTGGAAGTAGAAAACTCTGTCTTTTCTTGTGCTTTGAACCATATAGCTGCCTTTACTTGCCTGCAACCAAGAGAAGCAGAGCGGATTTTGAACTGAAACCCAGTAAATGTCATGTAGACATAATTTCTTGTAGAACTTGCTATGTTAGTGAAAGTAACATTAATATCTGAAAGTTTAAGGCCATTTGTCTAAAACTGTAAGCTTTTTGCCAGTAGCTGTCTTTGAAACTTGCCTGGAAAGACAGGCATTATGGTAAATATGCTAAATGGGAAAGCTGTGCAAAAGGGGCACTTTGCAAAGTGTGTTGGCCCAAACAAAATGCTTCTCCTCAGGATCCAGCTGAAGAAAGCCTTCATGGCAGCCATGATGACCCTTCCAGAAGACCTCCTTCATCACTTCAAGGAGTGATACTTTACTCTTACAAAAGCACTTGGCAAAGTATCCCGTTCAAAGACTGGGGAACAATCCTTGGTGTAAGGGATTGCTAGACCAGACACCCCTCTTCTTTGAGCCCTCTTTTTAAGCCTAATTTGGATGGGCATTACTCCTGTTTTATAGTGACATTGCGAATGGCTGCCTCATTTCCAGGCATGATGCAAAACGGTGGTGGTTGTTATTTGATTATCCTTCCCCAGTCTGATGCTGTATAGATAGCGTAGACCACAATCTCCAGAATTAGCATCCAAGATGTATCCCTTTGTTGACTGCTATAAATGTTGTATATATTTGCTGACAGTATAAAACAAGTGATATATGAAGTAAAGCATGAAACCTTCCAGTCAAAAGCAACAGAAAATCCAACAATAACAAACTGATTGCAAACCAAAAATTAAATTGCTGTGCTTAAAAGTGAAAGGCCCAAACTACATGAGTTGTTTATAAGGCTTCACCGAAGACTATGATCTTCACCTAGAGTTAAAACAGCAGGGACGATGTCAGGTGAACATTTGTTTCTGGGATAGCTGTTCCATAATTACTATCCCTAGTTGTCATCTACTTCTCATAATCTGGTGTGCATGTGTGTGTGTGTGTGCGTTATTCAGAATAGAGCTTTTAAACAAAAAAGGTTGTATGGGAGAAGCAGTCTGTTTCCAGAGTCTCTTGCCAGACTGTGAGTAATAAAAGCATGTTTTTCATACAAAAGGTCTCAGTTCAGTTCCCAGCATCTCCTCTCCAAAGGGAAAGTGTCATGCCCCCTTTCTTGCCAAAGGAAGAGGAACCTTCAGGACAGGCTGCAGACTTCTGGTTGTTTCACAAAGGCAGAAATTTGTGAAAATCATACAGCATGACTCTCTCTTCAGATATACCTTACGCCTTGTATTTTCTTTACACATTGCCCAGTCACTTAGGTTAAAATGATCCTTGTGTTTTTTTCCCCCCCAGGGGAGGGGGGGGGGAATTTAGCAGAGCTAAATTGCTTCTGGATCTCCCAGAAACAAAAGTTATGTTGATGTCCATGCGCCTTCTCAACTTTTAAATTAAAGAGATTAACAGTCCTATAGTAATTAACAATCTTACATTAATTAGACTGAAAAAAATTATCAGAGAGATGTCTGTATCTGAGAATGCCTGTTTGATTGCAAGTCTCCACTTTGCTCTTAAGACCCACAAGGGGAACTACTGAATGACTGTACAGAGTCTTGGCAAGAAAAAAAAAAGTCTGAAAGTACGATTGTCATCCTAACAGATCAAGAAGTTCAGAAAATTGCACCATAGTAAGGTTACTGACTACAGGGCCTCTCATTTATCCTTGGCAATTCACTTTTTGCTAAACAAATTGAAAAGCAATACAGTCCTTCAGTGATTTCTTTCCTCTGCTTAAGATTAATCTATTCATTCACTATTTTGACTGAATCTGCACATAGCCCCCAAATTATTACATTTTTTGTTGTCTTTCTCGTGGTGATTGGTGCTCTTCTGGTTGATGAGTCAAAGGGTCATAATAGATACACTAAAGTGTGCTGTTTACCTGTATCACACTGACTTCTTTTTCAGTTATTTCAAGGACAGTTAAAACATAATGAATTACACTTGCTTGCATCCAACTAAATTTAGGAATAGTTTATTAATAGTGGTTTATGCTCAGCTAGGTAGCAGCCCTTGACAATCTTGGCTGACCTCAAAATATTAAGCAAAAATTAGTTCTTGGACAGGCACAAGATGATACTCGGAAATATCAAGGCTGGGTACCCTGAAAAAAAAACACACCAAATCCTGGAGAAAGGCAGTAGCAATGGTTTGATGAAGAGAAAGAAAAATAGAATGCAGATTTGGTTTGGCATGTTCACATTACAGACTGTAAGATGAGTTCAGCCTCTAACAAGTCACCAAACACAGTATCTAGTCATTCCATTGTGATATTGACTGATATTTAAAAAAATAAATAAATAAATGGAATAGTCCACCCCCTCCTTAAGAGGTCCTCTCTGGATCCAAAGGTATTAGACAACTACCCCTGGTCTCCAAGCTTCCCTTTGTGGTGAACATAGTTGAGACAGTGTGGAGCATCCTAGATGAAGCTGATTATCTGAACCCATATCAGTCAGGGTTCAGGCCTGGACAGGGGACAAAGATGCCACTGGTCACTTTGGCTGATGACCCACAGTATGCTGAGACCTGGATGGCGGTAGTGCTCGTATCCTGGTCCTTTTGGGTTTTTCAATAGCTTTCAATACCACTGACCACGGTATCCTTCTGGTTCAGCTGTGGGGATTGGAGGCACTGTGCTACAGTAGTTCTGATCCTTTCTCTTTCAGCCCTACAAGGTAGACCAGATCAGAAACTGACTCCACAGGAAAATTAGAGCTACGCTTTATTGAGATAGGCTATAGTAACAGAATCTTGCAAGCCTGATTGTGCTTTACCTGCCTCCTCTTATACCCCAGTGAATCAGGGAGGAGCCTGGCTGAGTCTCTCCTGAATATTTTCTTGTTTTGCAGGATGTAAGGAATGTTTTGGCCCTTGTTGCCTCTGTCCTTGCCCATTTCCCTCAAGGTCATTTCCCTGACTCTCTACATCTCCTCAGTGGTCAGTTGCAGTTGGTGGCAGTTGAAGCGAAGAGGTTGGCACTGTGTTTGCTGTCCTGTGGGGTGCCCTAGGAGACAGAGCTCCTCCCCGTGTTATTCAACATCTGCATGAAGCTGTTGGGTGGGGTGTCACTGGACAGTTTGGGGCTTGGTATCATCAATATGCTGATGATATCCAATTAGACAGCGCAATCCCAGCTCAGGCCTGAGATGCTGTTAAAATCCTGTCCAGGTGCCTGGAGGATGTGCAGGTGCTCTACTCCTCCTGTTTGTCTCTGGACAGGGTGGCACTGCCCCTGAAGAAGCAGGTCTATGACTTGCAGGTTCTTGTGGACCAGGAGCTGGAAGCCATGATCAAAGGGGGCTTTGCCCAACTTTGGCTAGTGCGCCAGTTGCAGCCTTACTTGGGGCAAGAGGACTGGACTACAGTGGCTCACCCTCATTGTTACCCATTTAAGCTACTGCAATGTGTTCTACATAGGGCTGCCTTTAATGATCACCTGGAAGCTTCAGTTGGTGCAAAATGCAGTGACCTGGATGCTCCCAGGAGCTGATCATTTGGCACATGTTATACCTGTTTTGTGGGCCCTACATTAGTTTCCTATTACAGTAACTTCTGAATGCAATTTAAAATGCTGGTGTTGACCTCTAAAGCCCTTGATGGATTGCCACATTGTTATCTGTAGAACTAGAGCTGGCTTGACTGCTCCATTCATGCTGGGAGAATCAAACGGTTTTGTCTCCCATTTTTTGGAGGTTGGGGCCTGGGGCCTGGAAATGTTGCTTTTCAGTGATGAGGCCTCTCATTGGAGGTTATTTGTCTCTGACACTGTCCACCTTCTGGATAAGGCTGAAGATGGAACTTTTTTGGAGGGTTTTTGGAACCTGATGTTTGCTTAGATTTCAGTTGTTTATTTTTTTATATCTATTGTATTTTTACATCTTGTGAGCCCCTGAGAGTCTTAGGATTATGGCAGCATACAAATTTGGTTAAATAAATACATTTCTGTTCAATAAGTGTGGTATGCACTTCTTGATCTGAAAAACCCTATGGGGAAATTGCCCGTGATCTGCACAGTTCAATTCTACACCTGAATTGAGCAAACATCTGGAGATGAATGCATTTGTTTGATTTTGAGGTTCCTATTCTAAACAAAGGGGATGAAAATGAGGAAGAAAAAAAAATCCTGCATGGAAGGTATAGGAAAGGTGGAATTGTTCAAGGCTGCTCTTAAGTGTCTGCTTGTGTAAGTGCCCATGGGAGAATTTAAAAAGGGATTAAACAGCCTAGAATAGGGAGAAGTTAGGTGCAGCAGCTTATTGAGAAGTTGGAGCTATAGAATTCTAGGAATGAAATGCGGATGTTTTCCAAACTTAGAGCTGCTAGTAAGAGGAGAGAAATCAAACACATTTGTTTGGAGCTTAGAGTTAATTTGCTAGAGGTTAGTCGGGTTAGTGTACATGCTCTCTTTTTCTGTGTGTGCGTAAGCCTTTATTGCTGAATATCAGTCAGTCAGTTTTGGGTTTCCCAAAAAGTATCACGTCGTTTTTCAAGGCAAGAGGCTGAGAGATGATGTTATGGTGTGAATTACATTGCAAAATGGTTGTCAGCTGTCCCAGTCAGCACTTTCTTAGGTGCCATAATGTGCAGTAAATGCTGTGGTTGCAGCTATTAGGATTATTGTGGTGGCGCATTTTTGGAGGAAAAGGGAGAGTCACAAATTAACAGCCAGTGAAACGTGCTTCTCTTTCTTTTTTTTAATTGCTCAACTCCCTGAAATGACTCCACTGCCTCAAGCTTTAATTTCTTTGACATTTATATCACTAACAGTATTAAAAGATAAAAAAGCCATGTTTTTTTTCCTGTGTGTATTCCAAAAGAACTATTTTGTCATTTCTATTTCTCATTACACTTTAACAGGGTGATTCCAAAGGTATAAAGAACACCTTTGAAATCTGTGTTAAGATGCATCTGTTATGTTACAGTATGCCTATTAGAGCCGTGCATCATTGTGCCTTCTTAATCCTGCCTGTCTCTGCTGTGGCCAACAATATAATCCTAGCAATGGGCAACGGATGTTGTGGAATGGTCTGATGCATCCTAAATCATGGCTGTCTTATAAGCACCATTGTTTCTACAACCTACAATGCTGGCTGGACAAAAGGGAGGGCAGGATATTTTTTTAATCCAGAAAAAAACACACATCCGATGCCCCAGCTATCAAATTTTTCCACTTTGTTGCCATGCATTCTCTGTCCTCTGCAAATTCCCACGTATAAAAATCTCCAGGCAATAGTAGAATGAGAGGTCTTTCTGAGAAGTACAGCACATGACAGATTTGTGCGTCATGCTGCAACAAAATGGGGAACTGGCTACTTCTAGAAGGGGAATTATTAGCAGAACTATCTTCCATCACAAAGGCAAAAACGGTTTAACTAGCATACCTACCCACTGGTATTTGGAAAGCAAGGAAGGAATTTATGAGTTTGGTTTGGAACCCAGATTTGGAAGGGTGGCATAGAAACTTAAAAAATATAATAAGTAAGTCACAATATTGAAAAAAGTGGTTGAGAACAAAAATGCTAAGATCCCATAGGACTTTCAATTACAAACCGATAAACATTTATCCCATATTAAGCTAGACACAACTGTAGTTACAAGGAAACAAGTATGGATAATTGACGTTGCAGTAGCTGGAGTTAGAAGGGTCAATAAGAACTGGAAGGGATAGGAAAATATAAAGAACTTCAAATGGAGACTGAGTGAATGTGGAAAAATAAAGTAGTCGTGGTCCCAATAGTGGTAGGCGCACTTGGTGCTATAGCAAAACATCTGAAAATGCACTTTTCAGGAATGGACAGAATCTTGTTAATTACAAAAAGTTGCATTCCTTGGAACAATACATGTATTACAACAATATATTTAGCTATTCTAGACCCTGGAGAAGGATCCAATAGTCAAAAGTTTCTAATCCAGTCAAAACTATAACAACAACATCAGCAGCAGCAGCAACAAAGCTTGTAAGATAAATCAAAGGGGCACATCTTTCTATACAATGCTATAATTAATGCTGCTAGTTTTGGAATTGATCCAAGTTGGTAACAGACAAAAAAAACCCTTCCTTCCTTCCTTCCTTCCTTCCTTCCTTCCTTCCTTCCTTCCTTCCTTCCTTCCTTCCTTCCTTCCTTCCTTCCTCCCTCCCTCCCTCCCTCCCTCCCTCCCTCCTCTAATTGTTATCCCGTTGCAACCTAGCAGACCCATAAAATCATTTTAGAGCCATAGATACAGTAATGCATGAGAGCCAGTTCGGTCTAGAGGTTAAGGCACCATAGACCCTGCACCTGCAGGAAAATGCTAGGAAGAAAAAAAAGATACAGTAATGCATATCTTAAATACCTCTATGCAGGAAGTAGAGATACTGAAGAAAAATAATATTGCCAAGACTTCTTGTGGTAGAACAAAAGGGAACAAATAGCCCCCCCCCCCAATTTAGATACAGGATGCAGCAATAGAGGTGAGTGCTGATTCTTCTCTTTGCTTGGGCTGTATAATTGTAGATCATTTCCTTTTCTTCCTTTGACTTGTATAATCAGAGCAACCACTGTTTTGGAGAAAGGGCATCTCTGGCCACCATGCCTATTGTACAGGTGGAATCAATCAATCAATCAATCAATCAATCAATCAATCAATCAATCAATCCAAACACTTTTTTTTTTCCTGTGAGTGTTATCCCCTCTCTGGTATGAACTGTGGGAAGCCAGAAAATTGTAAACTTGTGATGGGAGTTAGGATTTCTTGCATCAAAATAGTGCACTTCTTTTACAAGACCAAACCTCCCTAATTCATTCCTTAAATGTCTTTTTTGTTTTGGTTTTGGTATCTTCTTCCCACTCATTTGCTTCCAAGTTAATTAAAAGACATATATCTCACTAATCTCACAGGTTTTGTTGTGGATTTCGTGATGCACAGAAACAGTTGACACTTAACTTTTGCTCAGTGCTTCACACTAAGAGAAACTAAACTGTTTTGCAGAATGTTAAGCCTATTTTAAAATTAGCCTATGTAAGTTGATCTGGTGGTGGCTTCATGCCTGCAAAACTGGAACTGTACTTGCGTATTTCATAAAATGGTTTAGCAACTTTGGCTCATCTTATTATTTTCTTTAAATCAGCACTAGAATTATTTATTCTCTCAGCACTGCTTTGTCTGTACCTGCATCAGTTTATACCATATCTACAAGAAAAGGCAATAGTCTGATGACGGATTTTGATGTAAGAGAGTTGAAGTTAATATGAAAGAGGGGTTGCTTTTTTGTAATCTGTACAGATCCCACTTTTGCCTCTGGTTTAGCAATTGTATGTTGCTTCAAAAATCTGACAAACGTGTATCGCTCTGGGGAACCAAACAACCCACACCAATACATTAAGAAAAGTGAAGCATCTCTTGAACTCTTCACCTTTCTTCCAACTTTAAGTGATTCACCCTTCTCCAATGTTAAGTGATTTGAGCCACTTAAAACATTTCTGACTTGTTTTTTCCCCTGTAGGTGACACTCTTGCACTGCTCTGCAGATTCCCCTGGCCTGTAATAGTAATTCTTTCTGCTGTAGAGTGAATAGAGTGCATTCACAGTTTTGGTAGATCTACTTTATGTTTTTAACAGATTTGGTGAAAATATTTTCTGTCCTTCGAGCTCCTTTTCAATGCTGTATTATCTTTAAGTGTTTTTGCAAAAATAGTTGGAAACATATGTTTTGGACTGTGTATTTCAACACATGTTAGAGAGACTTTATACATTAATAAAGTACAAACCAACATTGGCTAATACTTTTATTAAGACTAGCCAAACAAAATGTCACAAAAGGGCACACAATGTTTAGAAGTTTTTAGAACTCTTAATTGGGTCAGATAAATACCTAAAGAGAGAAACAAGGGAAGAAGTAGAAAAGTATTTAAATTTGATTAGATATTGTGACCATCATGTCTGCAAATGAGATTCAATTTAAATATGTTTAAGGAGATATTGCATTATTTTATGTTTTGTGTTTTGAACATGGCTATGGAATATCATACTAATACTTTGAACCTTGGAATGCAGAATTGTATCGTCAATGTATACCATATTTCCCTAACACTGGATTTCAAAGGGATTATATTGCTAGTAAACTGGCAAATTTGCACATAGAATGCCTTATGAGTTATTTAAACAAAAGATTTCACTTTGCTATTTCAGCTAGTTGAAATAGAAGGGAATCATGTGATAAAATGGAAAGAAACCTCTTTGAAAACACTATTTTTTAATTCCAAGTACCAGCAAATTCAGGCTTTTTCAGGTTTTCAAAATTCAGCTTGTGGAGGAATATGGAATGGGGTATGCAGCCTTAATTCTGGAATTAAACTAAAACTTCAGAAATGAGGCTGTAATTGTATTTGGTTGCATACCTTTACAGTCTTCTCCAGTCTTCTCCATCTACCCAGAGTTCCAGTGATTAGATGGGCAGCCATATAAATTTGACTAATAGATAAAATAAAATAAGTTACTTTCATAACTTCTGATTCAAGAAACGTCTGAGGTGATCATGGCAGGATTGATGCCTCAGGAAGGCTGGGAATGGAATCTGGAGACAGGGAGATACTTAAATCTATCATAATGTGCTAAATCTCCTTAGCATAGGGGATTTATCAGGGCTGGCCTAGATTAACTTTCCCTGTGTCCTCCAGATGTTTGGGGGTCAGACCCCTTGGCCAACAAGGCCTTGAGAAGGCTGTTAGAGGTCATTAGGCAGGATGAAGTCACTGCCTTAAGTCATGGATCCTGGGATGCAAATAGTATCTGTGGGCAACCTTGCAGAAACACCACCTCTGTGGAGAGTTGTGGTGGAACGAAATGCCCCATAACCTGTATTGCAGTAAAACTCAACTGCAGTTGCAGTCCGCTTTTGCATCAGGAATTGGCCATGGGAAGGGTTTGGGTGGAGCATCTTATCCTTTTTCTCAGGCAGTGAACTATCTTAGCCTGGTTCAGTTTGTTATATATGTCTCCTGCTTCTGACAAAAAGTTCTCCCTTGAACAAAAACTTTGGCATGGGCATCACAACTTGAACAATAGGCTTCATTCCCTGCAGCAACATTTCACTCCTCCCAATGGATTACTTATTCCCCCAACTCCCAAGAGAACAAAGCAGTTCAAAAAAGAGAAAGCACTAGATTAATCATTCTTCTCATCCCAAATGGCTTTATTCCAAAAGGCTGAGGTGGGAGGAGGAGGAGGAGGAGGAGGAGGAGGAGGGTTGGGAAGTTGAAAGTGAGATGCATAAAGCAAAAGAGAGGTTTAGGCAGCAAGCCACAAATACACACCATCAATCATAGAGCAGTCAAAAATGTTCATGTGCTTGGTACCTGCTAGTTATTGGCAGGACTCAGGAAGTCTCCAGAGTGCAATCTTTGAGAGTCTCTCTCTCTCTTTTTTAATGTTCCATTTTCATCTGAAAAACTGTTTGTCAGCACCAGAATGGCAGGTGCATTAACTCCCTCAGAACCAGATTATAGGAAAAATTGCAATCGCAGGGAAATAAGACATTAGTAAACTCCAGAGTCCCTTTCTCTCTCCCTCTCATTTTCTCTTGAAAACTATTTTCAGAAACTCATATGTACATTTACAGTCCAGGGTTACAGAGTTGGTGATATTTCACCCAAGCTGCAAGCATCTCAGTTCAGATTTAGAGGAGTCTGACTGGCATCCAGCCCTTTTGACCTGAAAATAGACTTGGCGTTTCTCTTTTGAAAAGTACAGTTTCCAGTGTCACTGAATGATAGAACGATGTATTGGGACCTCAAGGGCCCTTGCAGTGAGACAGAAAGCACTATAACAAGCCAATAGCTTGCATTTAAAAGGAATTCCCCATAGGATCCCTTCCAAACTTCCAAACAAAAATAATGGAAGAGATTTTCTCTCATCCTGTGTATGCTTAGGAAAGGAAACCCTATTGTGGTAGAAAATGTGTGCGGTGAATGTGAGAATAAAGGTTGCTTGCAGGTTGGGGACAATCATCAGACAAGAAAGATGCTTAATCACTTTGCAATCTAATCCTTGTTAATTCTTGTCTGCCAGTAAGGCTATCACCTCACTCCTGCAATCTTGTGCTCTTTTTTTTCCCCCCTTCAGCCCAGAGAAGAGGATGATTTAAAACAGCTTGCAGGATCATTTGCAGTAGTGAAGAGCTACCTTTTTAATGGCCACTGAGAAGGAATTCTGGCAAATGTTATGTTTGCGTGGTGGAACAAACCTTCAAAATTCTTCTCTGCAGTGATTGAAAGAATCAGATTCCAGCCTTTCTTTCTGATTATAGTGCAGAAGTTGTGACAAAAGGGAAGGGTATGTAGGTTTCATAACAATTGTGGTGGATACATTTATATGCAAAGCAGAAGAGTTTGCTTGGGTTTGCATGAGGTCCTTCCTCCTTCTCTGGTGTGGCTGCAAGGAGGAATTTGCATGGCTTTACTTCTATTTAAGATTAACCATAGCTTGTTGCAGTGCTCAAATGAAGAAAATTGTGGTTAGTAACAACTGTCCTGGCTTAAATTCGTAGGTTGTAAGATCTTATCAAAGCCAAGGGCAGAATGAACATTTGTGAGGAAAGCATGGAGTTCCCACTTCCATATTTCCTATGAAGAACTGAAGGGAAATTTGATAGCTGAATCTCCCCTGCAAATGGTATCTCACTTCATGCCTTTTGGCACATTTTTCCCTTTCCACTTGATGTATGTTATTTTATAATTATTAAGGAAGCTATGACTAGGTAGCATGAGAAAAATGGTGTGGGAGGCATAATAATTCCATCTGTACATTTTTCTATACATTTATAGGAAAAGGAAGAATTTTTGGGCTTCAGACAAATGATCCCATATATTTTATATTTGAGCTTTTCTCGCTCCCTTGTTCACGGATGGATATAACTGACTATACATACTTGTGCCTTCAAGTTATTTTTGACTCTTGGTGACTGCCTGGACAAGTCCCTGCAGTTTTCTTGGCAAGGTTTTTCGGAAGTGGTTTGCCATTGCCTCCTTCCTAGGGCTAAGAGAGAGTGACTGGCCCAAGGTTATCCAGCTGGCTTTGTGCCTAAGGTGGGACTAGAACTTACAGTCTCTAGGTTTCTAATCTGATGCCTTAACCACTACACCAAACTAACCATGGAGAAAAAAACTAGAAAGACTCCCCCGCCCCCTGCATCCAAAACCCTATATAACAGGCAAGAACCATGAGCTACAGAGTGGGTGAAAAAGGAAGAACAAATGAGATTTGCGATCTAGAGCATTCTGTGGGAAGAGGGGGCACATGGAGTGACTCAGGAAAGATCTTAGTAGCTTTGTTAACATCTTTGCAGGTTAAAGTATTTCCTGTGACTGTGAGAGACAAAGGAAAAAAGCCAAGCATTTGGAAAGAATGTTAGCGGGAGAAACAATGCCAGAAGAGAGATTCTCTTTCTGTGATAAATAAAATATAAAACAATAAGAAATAAGAAAATAGCAAAGCAGTGATAGATTATGCCATAGTCTTTTAGCCCAGGGTTCTGTTCTGGTAGTCATGCACCAACTGACCAAAAACCAGAATGTAACACGATCACCTTCCTTTTTCTGTTCTCCAGCAACTGCTATTTGGACATGCCCCCCTACTTCTGACAATGGAGATACTATAAACATAGTTTAAACTTCCATGAATTTATCTAAATTCTCTTTGTAAAAGGTAAAGTTTAGGGGCTATTGCACAGCATGTGAAACTGAATTCTGTATTTTCATTTTTAAGTGATGTGATGAAATTTATCCTGTTCTCTGCCTGGAATTTCTCACCGTTAGCTGCACTGAATGATGCTGAATTTTAGTATTATGAGAGATAGAAAAACATTCTCCTTATCTAATTTCCCTTCTCAAATACAATAAGCCTGACACTTTTTCTATCATGTTGTGCCTTACTTGACTTTTTTCTAAACTAGGGAATATCCGAGATTATGTGAATTGTTGCAATTGTTTGACAATTTTGGTTGCCCTTCAGAGGAATGGTGTCCAGGACAGTACACAGGAGTTCAAGTGGGTTTGTAATGTTATTTTCAGCTCCATACCTAATTTGCTTTTTTTTTTTTTTTGACAGCTGCTGCATGTACTCTCGATATTTCTATTGAGCTGTTCACTGCAACTCTGGGATCCCTTTCATGGTCACTCACTGCCAGCTCATATTCTATGCACGTCCGCATAAAATTAGGTACTGTTTTTTTGGTTTCGCCAAGATGTGTGTATGGGTGTGTTTTACTCATGTTGAAGAGGAGATTGGAATCAGAAGGCAAAACTGGAAGGCTGAAATATTACTTACTCAGGAAATAATTCCAGTGAGCATTTTGTGTGTGTGTGTGTGTGTGTGTGTGTGTGTTTGAGGTATGTTTGAAAAGAATTCTATGGAACATCAGTGCTGGTTTCATATTGCCATATGCATATATTGACTCCTTGACTCATCCACCGATGAAATAGTTAAATTATTTAAATACCTTTCAGTGAGTAAAAACAGCCAGAAGATGGCACTCTGGGGCTTTGAACTTGCAGTTTTTGCTTCTAGAAGAAACACTGAAAGCATGGATGAAGGATTTAAAAAGAGAGAGTGAGTGTGTGTTAATTGGTCCACTACTGAACATCAGTTAAGATAGAATAAAATCAACAGTATGGCTATAATAGAAGCTTGAATCATATCCAGTGCCTCTCATATTTTAATATAGGTCAGCCTAGTGCAAGGAAATTGTAGGGAGGTGTTCATTTTTCTTTTCCTCCCCCCGCCTTTCTTTTGTACTTAAAATTAGAACAGGTTGGACAGTTCTCTTTTGAAGGGACAGATTCTACTTTTGTAAGATGGAAAACAAATATTAGAGTGTTCCGAAACTGTATCTGAATCATTTCCAAATATACTAATTTGTTAGCAGAAATCAGGTTGATCATATTTAATATTGCTTTGACAAATTTTATTCTTGTAATTAAACATTTTGGAAGTGAATTTGAGAAAGACATTATCAAAAAGCAGGCATTATCTGTCTGTCCGTCCATCCATCCATCTTTTTTTTAAGTATGACCAGCTGAAAAGAAAAGATTAATTCTCAAGTAATATTTCACAGTATCCTATGAAGAATATGATGTTGTGCTATTGAAATACCAGTTTTAAATATTGCTGTACCACTATGAGTTTCTTGCTCAGTTTTCTAATTACTGCACTATATGCCAGTCTTCAAAATTCAGAGCAAACCATGCATTAGTCTCAGGGAGTCTCCCACACCGGCAGTTTGGGTGACTATACCTGTTTAACAACAGGGCTATATCACAAGCCTTTGGCTCATGTTGTAAAGAGAGAGAGAGGAATACAATACTCTGAAGTCCAATAATTATAAAGATAGTACATCTAAACTAAGGCTAGCAAGAAATAGAAGACAAATGACCCTTTGGAATTCTCAGCTTTCTAATATAATCAGCAAACATTTCCTAAGGAGAATATTAGATCTCAGTAGCAGGCAGTCTATTAATATTAAAACGAGTTTCCATGCCTTAAAAACTGGTCATTTATGACCAAGTGAATGTTCCTATATATCCTGTAAATGTTGAAATGCCAACTGTTGTTTGGTTCTTCAAGGGACTGTCCCCCCCCCCCCCCCCAAAAAAAAGCCAAGGAGTGCAAAGGATGTCAGGTCTGTGCAGTTTTGACTGGCTGTTATGACAGAATTTGAGCATTTAATTATTATCCTTTTCACTAGAATTAGAGGGGATTTTATTTGGGGAATTTGGTTGCTAGCTCTTCTGCCCATCTTTGTTAAAAGCATAGTAATACATACATACATACATACATACATACATACATACATACATACATACATATATACAAATACACTCACACGAATCAGAAATGAATCTAAATTGAAGGATTGCTTAACAGAGATTTACATAATCTGGAGAGGGGATACACCACTTGCAATGTATTTAGGATAATGGGAGTTTAGATGTATAGTTATATAGAAATGTAAATGAAAAGGTTTGTCTACACTGATTGTTTTTCTCTTACAGAAAGTTAAAATATTACCTTTCTGAACTAATAGAAAATGATATAATTTAGCATTGTGAAAATTTTCATCAAATGCTATTAAATATCCCATAGTTGCAAGTAGTTACATTATTGCAGCTCATTTGGAAGAAATATTTTGGTATTTGGAAATAGAAAGGGTTCAGCTTTGTTTTAAAGGAAGCCCCTTCCCCATATGATGATCCTTATTAGTTAAAATACACCTTGTATGGTCTGTCTCAGAAAGCTTGTTTTTTCAAGATCCATGCACAACGATCATCTTGTTTGAAGTAGCACTTCAATGAACCATTTGTCTTATGCTAGACTAAATTATTTTGAGGTGTAGGGTGATAATCTTTAAAATGTTACTAGATCTTTTCTAAGACCAGGTGCTACATATAATGAAAACAAAAGAACACATGTGATCAGATAAATAAATAATTGTGGCTGAAGCTTAGCAGAAAACATATTGGCATGTTGAACTTGATAGCAATATATTACAGTGCAATGTTTATTCATTATTAAACTTCTTTTGTAAAAAAAACAGTCATTTATTTATTTATTGCTTTATGGTCTGAGAGCAAGCCTAACTGTTATCTATTTCTGTCTATTGTGAATACAGTTATGATATCACACACAAATATATAATGTGTTTCCAATCTAAATTATGCATCTTGGCTAGATTGTGACTTTATTACTAATATATTAAAAACAAGGCCAAAAATTGTGCAAGTACTTCTCAGTGGGTGGGCTTGTTTGCAAGGGCATTTGAAGACCTATTTTGTATTTGATTTTTTTTTTCTTCTCGGAAATAATTATAGCTATACTCTGCGCATCTGAGGGATCTTGATATTCCATTGAAGGTGGGAGGGGGGAAGTAACAAGGGAAATGTCTTTGAGAAATGTTTATCTGTAATTCAAGATTTTTGGCCTCCTGTTATTCTCTTCCTAAGCAACTAAATTTTTCCTTAACAATTCTGCTTTGCAGAAGATACCCTTTAAATTATCAGGTATGAAGAACATGATTAATGATTAACTTGTATGGAATTATTAATGTCTATCATCTAAGAATTATTTTTGTTATAGAAGTTTAATACGATGTTTGACATTTACCAAAATCTTTGTTATTTTCTTCAAGTGTGACAAAAAACTCAAATTGCAACCAAATGCATACTTTATTAAAGGAACATTGCTTTTTAAAGGAATTCCTCTTGAATATACATCTTTCAGTCAATGTTTGAAATCAGGCTGTAACAAAGGATGGGTCATTGACTTTATGTTGAACATAGTAAAATGGAGAAATAATTCTCATGGTATGTTTAATTTTATTTTTTCTGCTAATATCTTCCTCAAAAAATAAATATAACCTGAAATTCAGAGCACTATTTAAATGGTTGGTTTTCTCTACTTTCAAATGTTTGCTAGCTTCAAAAAACATTATATACTGCTTTGTTAAAATATCTCCGATGTTAATAAAAGAAAACACTGAGCATTGTTTCCTTGCTGGCTAATAAACCCTCCAGGGGATCAAATATTTTTATTTAAAAATTTAAAGTTATGCAGAACCAGTCAAATAATTTTTTAACATTAGAATTAGAAAGCTAAGTATTAATTTGAATGGAGCCTTCAAAATATCTTTCTCCTTTTATGTTCAGCAGTTCAATGTTCTTGCTTATGGGTTTTGTAATGTATATTGCAATACTGTAACAATGAAACTCAAACTCTCTTTTAAGTAGCAAGAAAATTAATTACTGTAGCCTCATTCAGAAGATGGTGATGCTGTAAGTTAAGATTCTCTAATAGGCATTTAATTCCCATTTAATAAGACCATTATTGCATGATAAACAAAAGCCAATTGATTATTAAACACATTTATTTCAGATTAATAGAAATGCCAGATTCAATGGTCATTAAGCATCTACAAAGAGACTTTTCATTAATAAACTGCTATTTATTTGCCACAGCAAGTGTCTTGTTCAATCTAAATTAAATATCTATTTGAGAACTCTCGCCAATAGCATTATCAAAGGCATTGAGTGTTTGTTCCATAAAAAGCATTTTCAGTTCAGATTTGCAAGATACAATCTTCAAAATGTGTGTATATGTGCTTGTGTGTGATTATGTATATGGGAATCAATCCTTATAATAGGAATTTTGGCTCCTGCTGGATAGCTAATTATGCAATTTGTGCATATTAGCTTGCTGCACCCCTTTCTGAACTTTGATACTATTTAAAAATAAATTTAATTACTCATCTATTATTTACTAGGCATATTCTTTTATAGTTTCATATTTGGAACAGGAAAGGGGAATCATTTTATGAACCTTGATATAATTTCTGGGGAGAAATATTATTTCTTGCATCTGAATATGAAACATTGGATGTTCAGTGGACCTTGTATGGTTTTAATGGAAGTTGTGGATGAGTAAGTATTGCAAGATTGAGAAAAATGTATCAGGATTCAAATATTTGATTTTCTACATAGGTTTATTATCTTAAAACATTTCAGAACATCTATCTATCTATCTATCTATCTATCTATCTATCTATCTATCTATCTATCTATCTATCATCTATCTATCTATCTATCTATCCATCCATCTATCTCTCTAACTATCTGAAAGATAATAAAATTATTTTTGAAACAATTGTACAGTGTGTGAAATTATTCAATTTAGAAAAAAAATCAGGGTTTACTTCTTTATTCCTTGTAAAGTATGTTTTAAAGAGAAGGAAGAGTTTAAACCCTATTTAAAGAAAACATCCTTTGTTCAACAGTGTGCCCTTGTTATTGGATCTAGAGAGTAGTAAATAAACAGGGAGACATCATTAGACTTTGATGATAAGCAAATAACAGGAAATGCTCCATGTGATTGCATTCTGGCTGAAGGGGAAGGCAAAGGATTTTTTTTTTTTTGCAGCAATGTTTAGGGAACGAGGCATAGTAGGTGGATTAAAACTGGTACACTCTTATTGTAAATGGGGGTGAGCTAAGAGTTATTGCTGATGAGGTTGTATTCGCTGTGATGTTTTAGCTATGCAGAATTGTGCAATTTGACAGAGCTACAAACTCATAAAGGTGGCTGAAGAGGCTCCTCATTGATTATCTTCATTAATACTGAACTACTGTAGTTTACAGGGTTGTTGTATGGAATATGAAAATAATGTATGTCAATCTTCCCAAAGCAGGGGACTTTTAGATGTGTTGAGAAAGCCACTCCTGGTATTCTCAGGTCAGTGTGACTCTTGGCTATTCTGGCTGGGAATTCTGAAAGTTATAGTTCACCAAACTATTAATATTTATTATAAAAAATTAGGGAAAGCTGGTAAAGTGATCTGAACCTTGAAATGTTATGCAAATACTGCCATGATCACAAGTGCCTTCAGGAATGTGGTTAGAAAGGGGCCAATCACCAAAGAGAAATATTATCTTGCTTTAAATAATCTTTAAAACAGTTAAAATCTTTAATTCCCTCCCAAAAACAATCCAATGAGGTCTGAGCATGCTTAGCAATCTTAGCAAATCTACTTTATGTATAAAATATGTAGTCACTGGTTTACAAAAAAATACCATATAATACTATATTATAATCAGATACAAAATATTATTGTAAAATATCATGAAATCTATGCCAAAGAGGAACATATTGCCTTTTCAAGGACATATAAGTTACACATTTCCAAAAGCCAATCCTTAATATCTGGAATAAAGCCCTTTTTCAATTTCTCAATATTACCCTTTTAGCCACAATCATAGTTCCTCATAGACAGTCAGATTCCAAAGCTTTGGTATCTAATTCAACATCACATTAATATCTTAGATATTCAAAGATTTCTCCATAAATCTACGTATATACATTAAAATACTACTACAAAAGGTGTCAAAGATTCACAGGATCGTGGAGTCCTTGGGGTTCTCTGAGCTTGGTTGTTTTCTTGCAAACGTTTCATTACCCGGCTAGGTAATATCTTCAGTGCTAGAATGGAGTGGGGTTTGCTCCCTGTTTATATACTGTGGCATGCCCTGCCAGCGTTGGTGGGGGTGGGGTTTTTGTTTTGTTTTATTTTTTCCCTCTGGTAGTTCCTTGATTAGGGTATTGTTTACTGCTTGATTGTATGTCTGGTGGTAATCTTGGTGTTAATCTCTTATCTGGGTGATGATTGCTGGTGAGGAGATGTTCTGGTCTTTTGTTTTCCTTCTTATTGTCTCTTTTGAATAGTGTGTAGGTGTTGTTTATCTCTATGTGCCTGTTGATGGCTGCCTTGTCTGAATATGGAGCTTCCAAGAATTCCCTCACTTTTTTGGATTTAGCTCAGTCTAAAATGCTGATAGTTTCCCAGTTGAAACTGTGGTTAAGTCTGTCCATGTGTTGTGAGATTAAGGAGTTTTCATCATGTCTTCTGACTGCTAGTTGGTGTTCATGGATGTGCTGTGCAAGCACTGCCTGTCTGTCCTACATAGTGGTTGTTACAGTCCTTACACTGTATGTTGTAGGCGACTCCTGTTTTTTCTTCTTGGGCTACTGGGTCTTTTGGTTTGTTTAAGATGTTTTGGAGGGCTTTTGTTGGTTTGTGTGCTATGTGATGCCATGCGGTTGTAATAGTCCATTGGTTGTTTCTGAGATGTTTCTGATGTATGGGAATGTTATCCTTTCCATAGCTTGTGTTGGTTGTGTTGTAGTAGGTTGAGTGGTCAGGCACTTTTTGATAAAATTGTGTGGATATCCATTTTGTTGGAAGATGTTGTATAGGTGGTCTGTTTCCTTTTTCTGCTGTTCTGGGTTGCTGCAATGCATTTGTGCTTGTTTGAATAATGTTCTTCACAGCTCCTCTTGTGGGAGGTTGGGTTGTTACTTTGGTAATTTGGAAACAGACCACCTATAATTTAATTATAATATAATTTGGAAACAGTCCACCACAGTTCAACCCTGAGCTACACATATGCACTTCTATTGATTCACAGGTCATATCATATGGATCAATGAACCTTCAATTTTTTTTTTACATTTCCAATAGAGAAAATAGAGGAAATCTGATATCCATCCTTTTGAGTACATCCTTTAGGGATTCCAAATACTCTAAATACAATTTTTGGATGTATCAGCTTTAATCTCAAATCAGTTGATACCATTTTAATATTTTTAAGAACATGAAGCCATTGATGGAGGATTATCAGAAATTCCAGTTCTTTGGTCCATGCCTGATATAAACCCATAGCATCCACTTTAAAAATATTCTTGAACTTTTGATAAAAATATGCTGTGGGTTTAACTTCTGTCATGGATTCCATCAAATAGAAAAGCATGTCAGGTATCTTTGAAGTGGCCAAATCATCTGGCCTATATTGAGGCATTAAAACATGCATAGGTTGAAAATACTGCCACTGTTGTGAGCTAGGAAAACCAAATTCAATACTTACCTGGCAGAGGAGACACCTTGATCACATCAAAATCTTGACACTATTTTCTACATTCTTTGTGAAAGAAAATGGCACAAAAGCACCATAACCCTTCTGAAACTTTGCTAAAGCTCCCAGACAGATTTATAGTAGGGCCTCTTAGGACATACATATTTTGGTCCTCAAAGAGGATATCACCATGGATGTGCCCACACAATGGGTGCTCTGTTGGTTATGCTGGTTGGTGACTGTTGGATTGTAGTTCAGTTGGTTGGAGAAAGTTGCTTAATGTTCAAAGGTTTTATCAAAATTCTGTATGTCTGCTAATAGCTTTGGCAAGAAAGGAGAACTGCTGTCCAGGGGCATTCGCAGTGGAAGAGTAAAAAAAAGTCTAGATGGCAATTAAAATGGTGTACTCCACACATGTGAAAAATGGAGTGGGGTTTTAATCATGCAGTTACAATCATAATCTTCACTTTTTTAACTATGAATACCCCTACAGCTCTCTGTTGTGAAGTGTTGTTGCCAAATAGCTATTTCTTTTGAAGTGGTTTGAAGTCTTGCTATGGTGTTAGTCTCTTCCTAATGAAATCTGAGCTTCAAACAGAAATACATAGTTCTATATTTTACTGTCAATATGAAATAAGCTATTTTACTTGTTTAATATAATAGTTCTAGAAGAGAATCTATTAATAGATGCATACAATATGACCTGACTTTAATCCTGATTTAACTTTCTTCATGCATATTCTCTGGGATTTGTGCCTGTGTAACTATTCTTTGACTTGGCTGAGTAGAGAGAATTAATCCCTTAGCGTCCAGTGCTGGGTTGTTTTGTTTTATTTTTTTCCCTATAAAATGTTTAGAGGGAAAAATGCTGACTATGTAAATTAGAAACTGTTAGAATTTTTTTTTTTAAAAAAAGCCTCTTTCCTTAAAAAAAAAATAGATTCAGTAAAATGTTTTCTTTTAGAGATTGGTCCCTATTTGGGAGGAATTTAAAAACTGAGTTTGTTTATTTATTTGTTCATTCATTAGATAAGCCCACAGTGAAGGAGAAGGGAGAACATGAGGTTATTAATCTTTCCTGTCATCCGTTCACAGATGTGAAGCTCGTCCCACAGCAAATGTGAAATCAGCAGTACACAACCACAAGGTAGAGATTTTCAAGCGAAACAAGTTTGAAGAAATAAGAGAGTGGGAAAGATGGGGGATAGAGGAAACAGGTATAGAGTAAAACAAAATGGGCACAATGCAGGGAGAGGATGAAAAAGACATAAAAGAGAGAGAAAAAAATGAGAGTTTGAATATGTGACAAAGTAAAGACTGCAAGAATGACAGGGATATATGTGACAAAATAGACAGAATATTTAAAGTGGATTGTTAATGTATTTGTGGCATATCTGGGCATCCTGAAGACGTAAAGGGTAATCAGTTTCCCAGCATGTATGAGCTATTGATATGTTAATAACACAGATATTTTTCTTTAACTACAAGCAATGAAGTTTACAAACTGATTCTGATTAGCTGGGTCTGACTGTCTCTGTATGCATGTACGTACATTGGTAAATACGTGTACATACATATTTATGCTGTACACACAATAGTGTCTGCAAATTCCCACAGTGCGGCGGCCAACATGAAAAGTCCTATTAGTATTGATGCAACATCAGACAGACAGGTTTGTGCTGATATAACCTGCAGCAATATCAATACTAATGTGGCTGCTTGGGAATATGAAATATATAAATAGATTTTGTTCTTAATAGAATTGGAATAAAATCCAAAATGCTGAATATGTTTTGCAAGGGGAAATGCGATACAAATTTCATCTTGAGTCTGATAAGTTGAGCATAAGAGCTGATTCAGAATGAGGGCATAGGGCCAGAATTTAAACGTAGACACAATCAACTGAATTTAGAGGGTCAGAATCCAGAAATACCTTTCTATGAGGTTAGCATTCTGCTGGTGTATTGTACTGAAACATATATCCACTGAACTTCCTTTTTCATATTCACACTGTTCTAATTTTTCTTTTTCTTTACACCTTTTAGTGTTTCCCTGTGCTGATTTCTCAGTACTTATTTAATTAGGATAGCAAAAGATCTAGATGCATTTGTGCAACAAGCTAAACTTGATCAGTTTTAATATTAGTTAAGGTTTTTTTTTTTTTTTTGGTGGCTCAGAGTGTTGCGCTAAGTCAAAAGAAGACAACTTCAGTATGATCTGTGAATTTAGCCTATGAGATACAGAGAATTGGATTTTTTTAGTCTGGGTCTGTATGTACTTCAGTTGTGGGTAACCTGTAACCCTCAGATTAATTTCAACGTCTTTTGCAGATAAAAAATTCATACCACTTGCAAGAGTGACCTGCCCCTGCCTTAGAAGCTTGCTGGATGAGAACAAGGTCAAGAGAAAAGGGAATGTTGGAAAGAGAAAGAAAGAGAGGAAGTGGAAATATCCAGAAGAGAGAATGGCCACAGCTTGAACCAGTCCAATCCTCATTGGCATATGAAGTAGTGCCAACAGAATATACCCAGATAGGGGGGAAAAAAAATGCTGCTCACTGCTGTAGCAGAGACAGACAGACAGCAACTTCTTCCTCCAAAACCTGATACCCTGAGGCTGGCTGGGAGCAAACCCTTCACTGGGAGCAGATCTTGGAGGAGATCTATCCACCTCTGGACATTATCTCTGATGTTTTCACTTGCAGCTCCACAGACTTTAGTTTGAGTGAGGTGATTTTTTTCTGATCTGAAGTAACTTTGGTTGATTTAACATTCTGGGCTTTCAACTGTAACAAAGACTGAGAAGATTTTAGGATCAGTAGTATAACCTGGGCTTGAAATGGTGACTTTTATATAAGGAATTACTTATTTGTCCAACTCTGGCCTAGGATTTTATTTGATTTATCTGAATTTAAAGTATTTTAAATGAACTTGCAGGAGCAATGTGATTTTTCAGTGATGGCTATCAAGAGTAAAATGCAGGGTTGACTCCAAAAAAAAACAATGTTGAGGAAATAAAAGGTGGCCTAGACCATTATTAAGAGAATAAGGATTAACTTATATTTTCAAGGGAATCTTGATATATTGGAGTTATAAGCTGAGGAAGTAAATAGGGGTGCAAGAGATATTTGGGGGGGAATGGTTACTTTTTCTGAATACTCTGTGGAATAGTCCTCAGGTACACAATAGCCAAAGTGACAAGTGACTGCAATTAATGGCACTGCCCTTTGAAACACTGAGGAGGAAGGATACTGCTTTTGTAAAATCCCCTTCCTAAACAAGTTCAAAGAGTGTCAACATTTAATTGTTTTGGAAGCTGGCTCTTTTTTAATTCTCTAAATGATTGGTAGTTGCTTCGATTGGGTGGGATTGTTTAAGGTACAACTTTTTTTGGTGCTATTAATTTGTTCTTCATCCTCCTCCCCCCCCAATGAAATTTCTGAATTGAAAAATGCTGAGGATATTTTAATAAGAAAGTGATACATTAATACTTTAAATTCAGGTAAATAAAATAAAATCCTAGGCCAGGAATGGACAAAGCTATTTTGCTTCATATCATTTCCTTTATATTTATACATTTGTTCCACTTGGTCTCCACAACTGCTTGCTTAAAAAAAGCCTGCATTTAAATTTATAGGCATTTTTCTGTACATTTCTCCAAATGTACATAATTTTGTATAACATACACATTTTGTAAGGAATCTCTCCTAATGTGATACATTTTAGTATGCTACTTTCACATTGTTGTGAGCATATTCTCAAAATATGATGCATTTTAAGTTGATAATACTACCTTTTCCAAAAGTATCCATGTAGGCATCAGTCCACTATATCTCAAAATATAAAGAAGTAGAAATACCAATGGATAACTAACATTCTGGTTTGGAAACTGCAAATTGGGTTGGTTCACGTTAAGATGTGAATTGAACACAATTCTCCCCATTCCCTGTCTCAGATGCACTCTTTATTTGTCTAGAAAACAAGGTAATACAAGGTCATCCAATGGTAAATCCACTTTGCAGAAAGATTCAGCTGAACATTCCAAGTACATAGCAGTCCATCCAAACAACTATATGAATAATCACTTGGATGGAGCTTCCTGACAGTTCTTAAGCAGAGGGACTGCAGACAGAGCTTAATACATCTGCATGCCCCAGGCTGCATCAACGACATGGTGGATTTTCTATCAAGAGTCTGGGAAACGTCAATCCTGAAATGATGTTGGTTTCCTACAGGCTTGATTGCCTCTTCTTGCTCAGCTACTGAACCATTTGCTTGGGGCCTGAAAGTGACACATATCAGGGCTTGATCCTGCCCATATAACTTTGGACAGGACCAAGGCAGTCACACATTGCAAAATAAAGTGATTGTAAAGCACTTTCCTGGATTTTCCTCAGCTATCCTAGGCATGTGTGTATTCGGGGGATGATCTGAACTTTGCAAAAGTTTGTAAACACTTATCACCTCTTATAATCTTTTCAGGGAGAACGTCTGCCATTGTTGACTGTTTTATATTTTTAATAATGATTGTTTTATATATTTATTGTTTTATTTAATTGTTGTACGCTGCCCAGAGTCACTTCCTGTGAGATGGGTGGCTATATAAATTTGATAAATAAATAAATACATGTCCAAAATTCATAGCAAAATAAGACTGTGCATATGCAAAAATGTTAAAGGCCATAGTTTGAAGTGACCATTTGATAATTTTAAAGACTAAATATGTTTAAGAAAAGCAGGCTGTCATTTGAGTAGATGCATTTCCATAAAAATCCACTACTGTGATCCAAGAAATTTTTGAGTAAGGAATATGCCGCATTCTATACGATATAACTCTCTGGAACCCTTTCTAGAGTATAATTCCAATCTGCCAAAAAAAAAAAAGCAAAAAAAAAAGCTGGGTTTGTCAGTTTTGCTGGATTACATGCATGAATTTAATGTAGTGGATAATTGATGCTGTACTAATCCTTATTTATTATGAATGCACTTTTCTTTCTTCTCTACACAAAAGTAGTTTCCATCCATTATCTCCTGGTATTTCATTCCTTGGTTAAAGTGTATTTCAGGCCACATTCCTAGGAAGCTCATAGCTCTACTTGACAATCATGCCAAATGGTCTCTGAATATATCTTTATAAAATGGTAGTGATTTTTTATTAAGCAGATGGCATATTTTTTCATATTAAGAGAGACTTGATTACATCACTGTCTTTACTAAAGGACAGCACAAAGGCATTTATCTGAAGTTGTACTACTGCATATGTCTCTTACAAAAAGAGGAAAAGGAAAAGGAAAAAAAAGCAACAATGGATTAAAATTAAATTCTTAGAGAAATAAAATAAAAATAGTTAATCCTCTATGCATCCTACCCATCTCCTGAGAAATACAGAGATCTGGTAAAAATGAACTCAACAAGCTTTATGCTTCTGAAACTGCTTTTTATTATATTGTACCAGTTAATAATACTGAGGAACTACTAGTTTTAGTAAAACAAAATAAAGAATGTAATTACAATGTAATTACAATGTAATTGTAAATATTATTCTATTTGTTATTCAGGAAAGTCTATACTGATTCTAAATCTATAAATCAACAGTTAAACACACACACACACACACACACACACACACATTCCAAGCTGTATTGCCCCAATTTCTCATCAAGATTTGATGAGGTAATTTTTGAAATAGTATTTGAGGCTACCACAGCTAATAGAGAATATAGTTACTACTCTTGGTTTTTTTTTTTTCCCCAAGAGATTAAAACTAGAATTAAACTTGAAATTAGGGAAAGTTTCTGACTCAACAGTTTGTTAGTTGATCTATATTAAAATATATAGAATTCTATTTTATTGGAGGTACACACTGAAGTTTTATTGAATACACCCTACTTCCAATGATGCTAATGTTACAGTTCTTTTTCAGCTGGCAAGGATCCTATCATGTGTTTCAGATAGAGACCTGTTGTCTTGTTGAATGAGGATGTTAACATTTTAGCAGCTACTTGGCCCCATGATTTTTACTTTATTCTTCTGACAATTGTACATCCTGCTCTGTCTAGTTCAAAAGCATTGTTCAGGTTTTGTTAATATTAGATTCTTAATGTATGAAATTGCTTTAGTCAAAATAAATATTGAGCAGCTATTATTTCTTTTATGCTGAGAAAACTCTGAAGCAGATCTGTACACACTGAGCTTTGCCATATTCTATAAGTTTCATTCTGTCACTGAATCACTAACAACATGTTTAATGGAACACATCAGAGATGCCCTCTTATTCCATTTCTTTTTCATTTGGTTCTGCACCATTTGAAAATATTAAAGGGATTGCAGTAGGGAAAGATATGTTTTGTAGATAAACCAGAAATTTCCATTCCTAATTTCTTTCACTAATACATAGATTTGGTATTCTGTCCAGTTATTCAATCAGTTGGTATAAATCAAATGTGAAGTCATTAGTTCTCAGTAATAATTGTGGCATATTTAGGGATTTGAGTTTCATGTTGTATCCTCTCCCCCCTCCTTCAAATAAAGATTGTAGGGAAGCTTTCTCAGCAAGCACATTTGAATTTTATTTAAGCACCATGAAAGAAGTTGCAGACAGAGTTTGATTTCGGAAGTATTTGGGATAACGTAAAAGTAATTAAGATGAATTTAATTCCAAGACTGATTTATACTTTAAAGAGATTTACCATCCCTTCAAATTTTTCTTGTTTTCCCTGTTTAATGCTGGCTGGAAAAAGAAACTTAACAGCTCTTCTCTGAGCTTTATTTGAAAACTACTGTTCTGATTCCACTGAAATCCGAATGAGCATTAGGATTCCAGTTTTTCAAGAATCAGTTCAAACAACTGCACTTAACACTAACAGATACGTATTTAGCTTTTTTTTTTTTTTAACACATGAAAAAATCATCATCAGTGGAAGCTTATTTTAAATAATGTAAATGTAGTTGCTTTTGGTCTTAAATACAATACAATAAAAACATTGGTTTGTGAATACTGGACAGCTCAAAGAATGTTTAATATTTTCTGGTTACTTTGCTGTTGAAAATGAGATTAAGGAGTTGAACATTAATTGACATTGTTTGAAATCTACAGCATTGTTAACATTACTTTAGATTGCTGGTTACATGTAAAGGATGAATATGTTCTTCTTATCTCCATCACCACTATTTGGAGTCTAGGAAGACTTCAGGAATTCTGCCTTCACATTCTCAGGGAGATAGCTGAAAGAATTATTATTATATGATCCTGGAGAGATAAATCTACATATTATTTGCATGAATAAATTATATGAAATTAAATGAAATGTGATACTCTGTATGTTATTTGTCAAATTTTAAACTTTTTTTTTTTACAAAGTGATAAGGGAAAGGAGCAACTGAGCAATTTTGTTAAACTTTTTGTAAGTTTTTAGACGATGTAACTTCCTGAGCCTTTCTCCCTCCCTTTTCTCTTTTAAAGTAATATCACATTGTTAATATTGTCTTATTATTAATATTGAGATATTAAGAAATGGTATTTAGTCTGGTATCAGAACATAGTTATTGGGAAACAAATAAATAACTCCCTCACAAATGTTGGATCCTGCAAATTGTTGCAGCAACATTACCCAAATTTATTTCTGATATTCTAATCCATGTTTATTTTCCTCATTATCTTTTTAATACACTTTTTAAAAAAGAATAGTGACAATACTACTGCATAAAATATTGTATAATACTATATAAAAATAATGTATAATAATATACTGTACTAATTACCAAACAACTTAAGAGCTCTTTTCAAGGAACTTCCTCCAATTTATTCCATCATTTGTCTCATGGAATATATGAGATTCATTATTCATGGCAAAAGAAAGAAAGAAAGAAAGAAAGAAAGAAAGAAAGAAAGAAAGAAAGAAAGAAAAAGAAAGAAAGAAAGAAAGAAAGAAAGAAAAAGATGAAAAAAATGAATGAATTTTGATTTTCAGTCCATTTAATACTCAATTTCACAATTACATCTTCCTCCATGTAGACAGCATACTTTCTACAGAGTCTTGTGCATCCAGTTAGATCCCCTAATAATCAAATAATGTTTCCCATGATGCAATGGCAACAGGATCCAGGAGCCACCATGTAGAGTTCTGTAACTCCAAAGATGGAGAGCAGCAAAGTCCAAACTCCAAACAGAGCTAGCAGCAAAACTGCTTGCTTTTGTGTAATGTGAATGCTCCTTTGAATATTCTTTCAAATGTTTACAGCTTAAATTTATTCATTCCTCCACTAAGCTCAGGGAACAAGCTTTAACCATACAACAATCCAATGCAGTAAGGATCTGAAGCTGGCCTAAGGTTACCTTGTGAGATACATGCATAACTGAGAGGGATTTTGATCCAGAATTGCCTGAATCTGAATGTTTGTTCTGTCTCTTAGCTTTTCAGCTGTTGCAAAAACCTTTTATGCAATCCCTCACTGATTTGGAAAGCTAGGAAAAGAACCAAATGATGTTCTTCTCTTCTCTCCCCACATATTAAAGACAAGTTATGGCAAAGCACTGTAATTCTACCATAGTGTAGGATAATACTGTATTACATCTACAGTATAATAGAGTTTGATATTACACAAAGTTGGGTATTTGTCTAATGCATTTTGGAATAAAAATCTCTTTTTCAGGATCCGTTTACTCTTATGGACAACATATTGGTTCAGTAAATGAGAAAGCCATGGGGGTTTACTTTCATAGGTTGCTTATAAGAACAGCAAATTGCTCCTGAGGAAGGAATCTTTGTTCCAAAATGCGATGGGCAGAAATAAATCATTGAGGAGAAATAGATCATCTTGGCATTTTGAGAACAGTTTCTCCCTTGCTTATTTCCCATTTAGTGCCTTTCTTTTTGTTGCTTTGTTTATGAATAAGATGACCCCCCCCCCCTTCCCCACAGACACACACGCACACTGACTGCAATAGCAGCATAACTTTTTGTTGTTGTTGTTGTTGTTTGTGATTTCAAGCTAGGGCAACAGGAGACATCATAACCTTCTCCAAAATATTTATTAGCTGGCACAGCATGTCTTGGGCTAAGGCCATTAGGTCTTGGGCAGGTGATTTTTCCACTATATATCCCAAGGCATCCTTGCTCAGTCTCTAGCGATTCTGTAGTTGCTGCAGTATAATCTAGTAATGCCAGGCAATGCAAAAGCCAAACTCTGTCACGTTGAATTGCAAAGTCTCTGTGTATTCATAATGCATAAACAGACTTCTACTATACGGCACTCAGAGGCTGTCATCCTGCAGGTCTGGAAAATTGGACAACTTCATACTCCTTTATGAAAATGCTATGAAGCCCCCCCTCTTTTCTTGGAAGTACTAAATTATGCATTTGAGAGAGGGAAACATTAAGAAGCTGCCTTTATTACTAACAAAACTCTAGGTTGGTAGGATGGGGAACTACAGAGCCTCTGACGGACTCTTAATAACTTTTCTGATTTTTGTTTCCTGGAGGTAATGTTTTATAATACATTATTTTCCTTTCTGCTTTATTGTTAATACTTATTTGGAAGATTATTGTTTCATTTGCACGCATCTCTATCTGCCTCTTAAGGGGTTAGCCTCATTCTGGAAACAGCTTCATTTGAGAAGGGTTTGCATTGCCATCTTCTTTGTGAAACTGTCCACCGATTTTTAAGGTTTGCCCTTGTAGTTCACAGGGGGAAATAAATAAAAGTGATTCTTCATATTCCTTTATTGTCCAATAAAGAAATGAACATAATACTTTGCTTAGAAATTAAATGGTGTACTTGCTTCCCCGTGGAAAATAGTTAAGAAAAAAAGTGTCTGTTTCCAGGGGAAAAAAAGTCTGTACCCTTTCACAGGACTGGCTTCAGCTTTGAGGGGCCCCTTGGCAAAACCCACCCTAGTCTGATGCGTCTTGACAGGCTTAAGTAAGGATGGGTAACATGTGATGGCTTAAATTTCCCATAATTCTCTTGAAGTGTTCTTACTTTGTAGCTTTGTGGCAAATTAAAATGGCAGCTTCTTTCAAAATGAGCCTGTGGCAAGTGTTATCCTGTGGGACTTGCCTGAAGAAGATCTACATTGATGGCAAATGTTCTGACTCAGAAACCCTTCATCCTGATCCATGATACATAAGAAAACAAACTCAGCATCAGTTCAGCAGGATTTTCATATTTTTGTATATTTTAAGATTGAGTCCTGGGTGAAAATATAAGAACTTGCAGGCCAGCATATCAGGAGGGCTTTAAGATGGGGAAAACTGTGTTGTGATGTCTGGTTTTGAAGAACATAAGTAATTCTCAATATTGCAAACCTGAGAGTTGCAAACTTTGGCTCTCTTCACACATCACACTTAACTGGGTTATAGGGGAGTTAGCATGTTGGGCAAACAACTAAATTCAGATAACTGGTTGAGTCATTATTTTTGAGTTTGTTATTTTTTGGGGGGGGGCATTTTAAATAGAAAAATTGATGCATTAAGCCCATCAGAGGTTTAAAAGGGTAGTTTACTTACTACCAGTTTTGACTACAGGAGAAGGTCAAAACAGGCAAGATGGCAGTCACAGCAGCTCAATTGAAGTTCTGTCTCTTTTGTACATATGTCAATGCTACATGCATGTACAAAGGGGTGGGGCACCAATCTCACTGCTGTGACCATTATCTTGGTTATTTTGATGCCCACTGCAGATGCCTGCTGATTACTACTGTACTCTTTTGAATGGGTCCTTATTTTATTTCCTTTATGTCCCACCTTTTCTCTGAGAGCTCAAGGCAATGTACTGCACATGAGGATATCCCCTTTTATCCCTAGAACAATCCTGTAAGGCAAGTGGAGCTGAAAATTGTGACAAGGCCAAAGTCACAACATGGTCCATAGTTAAATGGGAACTTGAACGTGGATTGAAGTCCAACACTATACTCTGGTTTGTATGTTGTCTAGTATTAGGTAAATATATAATTCAATAGTTGGCAGTGTGATAGCAGGGATTTCCAGGAGCTAGGAAGAAATAGAGCTGAGGCACAGGTTGCCCATCCCTAACATAAGTTATTCTTACTGTAAGTTACTCTTGTAATTGTAAATGAAGCTTTGCTTATGTGAGATGATATGAGAGTGCCTTCTTTTGTTATGAGCTATTGGATTGCTTGAAGAGAAGAATTCCTTAGTAATTGTTCTTGATGCTCTTGCAGTTCCTTGCAAGATTAGCAACCATATAGGTGAGGTTCAGCCCCTTTTGGGAGTACATTGTATAGTTTAATATAGCCTTTCTCAACTAGGTGCCTCCAAATATGTTGAATTAACTCCCAAGAAACCTAGCAGCATGGTATCTTGCATATACTAGATTAAGGAAGGATGGTTTAATACATCGGGGGAGTTGCTGTTAACTGTAACAGATGTTTGACCAAATTGCCTAAAGTGTACCAGATGGGCTGCAAAAATCTGGATGATCACTAGGTGACAACAAGGAGATATAGTAAATACTAACTCTTTGCTGCCATCTAGTGGTTTTGTAACCCTAACACTGGCCATCAGACACATCTTCAGCACTGTCTTAAGAGGCCCATGATTAGAGAAAACTGTAAATGCAAATAAGATTTTCAACATAAAATATCCTAGGAATAACTGTAACAGTATTTACTTTCTCCTCGCCCCCCCCTTTTTTTTTTTACAAATGGCTGGTTTTGCTTATATGCTGTTGGCAGATGGGATGTGGATCATTTTAATTAGATTTTATTGGACTGTTATATGACCCATAATTGTGATCATTACTCATTTTCACTGTGATCTAGGCAGTGACTCTGTTTAGACATGATGACATTTTGATGAGATATACCCTGTGTCACTTGTTGCGGAAGCAATAGAAAAAGAATGTTTTTCAGGGCAAAGTTGGACAGGGTTAAGGAAGGATACTTTGATATTATATCATCATCATCATCATCATCATCATCATCATCATCATCATCATCATCATGTCATAGAGAAGGAAAAATTGTTGAGCAACTGCTGAAAGCCAGAGAATGAAATTTGGGAATAAGGGCTTTGAATTAGCTAATATTTTCATCCTGCCTGAAAAGCTAGGAAAGATATTAGCTGGTATGATTCCATGTTTCATGATCATGTACCTCATAGATTTGAAGGCATTTTCAACTTGGGTGGCTGTTGAAAAATGTCCAGTTTAAAGAGAAAGAGCTGTAAGAAGGGAGATCAGGGGCTGAAAAATAATGAGTTGAACAGAGGAAAAGAACGAGGAAGATGCAAGAGAGAGGGAAGTGGACAAGGGGGATCAGTAGAGATAGATGAAATCTAAAACAAAATCCAAAAATATGTAATGAGTTGATATCCAGATCCTTTGTATTAGAATTCATGTAGTTTCATGCAACTGACAAGTTGGTTGGGATCATGGGAACTGAAGTCCAAAATATCTGAAGGATATTTTGCCTTTTTCTGCAGGAGGTCGTCAACCAGACACCATCAAGCTGGGAATTTCAAGCATCCAGGAAAGTTCTTGGCAGGAAAGGAGGGTAAAAATGCACAAAGATGAATATCCAGAGTGGAGTTTCAAGATGGACCTGAGCAAAGTGCTGGCTAAAAAGACTGTCCCTGGAAAGCATATTGCTTAGGAAATCAAGGAGAATTATATGTTTAAGGAAACAAAAAAGGGTATCAATTGCAAATAAGTTTCTTGGGTAATAAAAAAAGATTGGTGTGCCATGTTTTACAGTTAAAAAAGTGGTCTTACATTGTTATGTATGACTCTCAATGATGTTTTCATTATTTTCAGTAAATAAGTAGCCTGCATTTGTGTGTGAAAGAGACTGCCTTTACTACAGTATTCTCATCTCCTGCAAGCCAGCTGTGCAGGCAAAGTTCATTCATCAATTAAAAACAATCATTACTGATAGTTTAAGATTTCATGAATGCACCAACAAAATCTGATATTTATTTATTTATTTGCTTGCTTGCTTGCTTGTCTGTTTGCTTCCTTACTTACTAGGGTTTATATGTTATTCTAATACCTAGAGATTTGGGCCAGTTTACAAAATTCTTTCCAGTAAGAGAATTAAACATAGTACAGTACATTGAAACAACAAAAGGAATAAAACACTCTTATTGAACAGTCAGAAAACTGTGGGAGTAGCCCTAAAATTATCCAGGTCCCAAGGTAACAAGCAACACCTTGATTTATATTTGGAAAGTAATTGATAACCAGTGCAGCTCCCGAAGCAGAGGTGTTTCATGGGAATCCATATCTACTTGCATTGCTGCATTCTGGCCCAGCTGAAGTTTCCAAGCAAGGATGGACCCATGAAGAGCACATTTCAGTCATCCAAATGAGAGGTAGCTAAGCCATAAGTGACTGTACATAGGGCCTCCTGGTCCAGGAAAAGTCATAACTGACACCCAAAATATAATTGTATGAAGGTCTTCCTAGCCACAGCTGCTATCTGCTCCTCAAGCAGGATCTGAGAGTCCAAGGGGACCCTCAGATTACAAACCAGTTCTGCCCAGGATAGTGTAATCCCACCCAGAACCAAAGACAATATAACTCTAGTATTAGAAGGCTTAAATTACTACAGCCACTCCATCTTCCTGGGATTAAGTCTAAGCCACTTCTTCCCCATCCAGACCCTGACAACCTTCAAGGCCTGGGACAGAACTTCAACCACATCTCCTGATTTGAAAGCATCCTAGTTTTGGTAAATTCAGTGCAAACTGGAGATGTTTATTTCTCAAAGCAGTAGTAGTCAAGGCTATAGAATATTACTTATTAGATACAGATTCAGCACAATTTTTTTTGGTATATACAGTAGCTAATACTTAGAATTCATTGCTGCAAGAGAGATGGTGACAGTCATTTGCTTCAGTTCTTTTCTATATCTGAAGCAAGTAGCTCAGGGACTATTAGCTCTTAAAGCTAAAACCTCAATGTCTTTCCAAAGCATTTTACTTCTAGTTTTCATGTTTGGACAAAACAACATGGAAGGAGAAGGCTTCTTCACAATAAGCAATAAATAGAAGTTAGAAACAGGTTCATGTGTTTTGCTTGTTATGGTTTGTTTAACTATGATATATTGAATAAATTCTGCCATAAACCATGATTTACAAATCACAATAGCTGGGTTCCAACCATACACTAAACAAGAACCAGCAAACTACATTACAGCTTAATGCAACATGGGAATCAGGTCATTCTCATTTAAAAGCTTTACTTTTCCCACATTTACCATTGTAGTCTGTCATAAGCTTTTATATAATGCCATTGTGCAAAACTATTTCAACTTGCTGAGTAAACTTTCATTTTAAAGTTTTAGCATATTTTTTCACTGTAATTTGAAAAGATTAAGTCATAAAAGGATACAACTTTTCCAAATCGCCAACTGACAGAACCAGTACCTTCTTGGGAATTAAGAAAAAATACACCTTTAAGGGGTGCGGGGGCGGCAGATAAGGGTACCAACTGTAAAGAAATTTGGGGGGAAATGAAAAGAACAATGATTTGGGCTGCAACACAGATGGTCACTGTGTGATCTGGATGGTCACTAGATGGCAACATGGAGATTTACTCCTTTCTTTAGCTATTTTTTCTTGTGAGCAACTTTCTCTTATGGCCCGGTTTTTCCACTTATACAAGCTGTCCTCCTTGTACAGAAGATAACCTACTTCTTTCTCCACTCTTTGCTGTATCTGCTTAACCACGTAATGTCCACTTACATTAGCACATTGGCTTGCTAGTGTATCTCCAGTAAGGAAGTCAATGGCCAGTGCACCTTGTTTTGGTATGTTAGGGAAAGGCAACTTGTACACCCTGGTCCTGGAACTCCCTCTGACTATGATGCCAAATTTCGGATAGACAATTGCTGCAAACTGGTGGTGCAGTTTCCAGACATTTGGAAGTGAGAAACACATAATAGTGTAATATAAGCCCTGAAATGAATTTAACACAGTTTGAAAAAGCAAATCAAATTTAAAAAAAACCTAACAAACCAACAAAAAACACTTATTCCCTGAGACCTGGAAAAATGAAAAAATCTGGATCCCACAAAACGTGGGACACATCATTGCTCTACTACTGGCACTCTTGTTTCTCAAAGCCATTTAAGGTGGCCTCCATTGTCACCAAGAGGATGTCCAGGCCTGAAGAACATGGCAAGCAGAAAGGTACTAATTTGTCCTGAAGCAGCAAAATAGCTTGGTCTGGCCCATTACTTTTTCACTTGCTCTCTTTAAAAGATTTAAGCAGAGACTTATACTATTTTCTTTCCCCTGACAATTTAATTATCACCATTAGAAGATCTGGTGTGTAAATGGTTTGTAAATAATAATGAGCCTTGGTTTAGATATGCCTATGACAGCTGGACATCTTGTTACTTTGAAGAGATGACCTCTATACTTTCAGGTCCAGAGTAATTTTTCTCTTCGCTTATGTAAAATAGACACCTTTTCTTTTTTTTAAACAGTTCTGACGGACTTATATGTATATAAATAGTTGTGTGTGCAGCAGAATTCAACCCTGAAGTCTTGAGCAAAGTCAGCAACAGTAGGACTATTTGAGTCTGAGTTAGAAACCACAATGAGCTTAATCATTAATCACCAGTCTTTAATTAACAGCTCTGAGCTTTGAACAAAAGGCACTTACCACAAGGCTGCTGAGGAGCCATGAACCACTTTGGTGTGCTTCCATGTGGAGGACCCAGTGGCCTTTAGAAGAGAAGCTGATGGAGCAGCTACCCTTTGTGTCCAGGGTCAAGATATTAAGAAAGAGCAGCTGCTTGTGGCCTTTTCTAGACTGGTAGCAGTTTCAAGCTGACTCAACATGTGCAGGCAGCCAAGTCTCCAAAGCAAGAAAGCTAGTGTAGCAATGACTTACTGAAAACAGGATTCCAAGCTACCTGCAGTTATCACCTATGCACAGGTCAGATTTAAGTGAGAGGGAAAGGAAGTTCCTTTAAGTCTGAAAACATTGACAGGGAGGTGCTCCAGATAGATTACTTGGAAGGAGGTGGTGGTGGTGGTGGTAGTGGAATAAGCGCTCTAAGAAATAGACTTGTCATTATTTGTAATTTAATGAAGTTTGGGTTTAATGTAGCCTTCAGCCAAGTTATAGTATGGTGATATGTAGCAAAATGATAGGATCGCTACTGCAAATTGACACTGATTGATGAGGGCTGTTGTGCATGCAATATTGTGAGAGGTGGAGGTGTAGAAGGGAATATGCTAGTTGCTTCTACAAAGCAAACCTTCCAAACTGTCAACAGGTAGATTTCACCTGCAGCCAAATCCAGTTCTAAAAGACATTTTGAGAGAGTATGGCTCCAGCAGTGAGTGAATGTGATCATGTATCTTGCATTTTCCTATCCTGGGATACGCAGAGACAAAATATTATTATTGAGGCCTTGGAAGAGAGATTTCCTTATGTAGGTCAGTTTGACATGTTGGCCTTTAACCATTTCCATTAGATGAAATACTTGATACCCTGAACGCCATCGCCAGTTTCCAAATTCAATCCATCCATTTGATGGAATATTTTAAGTCTTAGAGCTGCCCTGTTCAAAAAAATGGAAAGAAACAAATAAGCAATGAAAAACATGGTCACTCCAGTCCTCTTGATGGGTCCAGCCCATGGGCTGGAACTGGTTAAGCTGCAGTCACACATTGACTTACGTGAGACATCCCCTTCCTGGATTCAGTGAGACGTAGAAGTAGGCATGGATGTTACATCAACAAAGTGCTCAGTTTTTAAAAATGATGGTGAGAACTTGGGTTTATAATGCCTGCAAGCGATGCCCTGTTTTCTTTAAAAGCTCTTTCTGTTAATCACATTATGTGAGTGGATTCGGATTTCTTGGTGGGAAGGAATAAGCACTCTGAACATGGTGATTCAAGGCCAGGCTTCGGTTCTAAAAACTAGACTGGGTGCAGGAGTATGAAGTTATTTTTAAATGGAAGTTTTAAAATTGTAAAGAACAAAAAGAGAGAGAGAGAGAGAAAGAGAGAGAGAGAGAGAGACTCCCAGACATATTTTCATGCTTCCCACTCCCCGTTTTCTTTCTTTTTCTCCATGTCAACACCAAACAAGACAGGACTAAAATTAATGGGGAAAGCAGCAATTAGCAAATTAGGTTAGCGGCGTGTTGCAGTGTGCCATGGCTGCCAGGTGTGAGGGGTTCTGGCAGTATATTTATTAGCGGCTGTCAGAAAAGTGACACTTTGATGAATGGAGCTGGGTAATCAGTACCCTCCGACAGTGAGCACTTCGAGGCCTCAACATGGTAAACTGCAAAATCAAACCTTTTTCTAACCCCCGTATAAAAATAATACACTTGAAGCCCCCTCCCCAAAACTGCAAGGGAAATGTACTTTTTCGTCAGGAATTGATGATGATGATAAAGAGAGAAAAGGAAACTTCAGTTGATGTGAAAACAGTTCAGTGGTTTGGACCTTCTTTTTGCCCCTTTTCTGAGAGGTAAGTCAGAGGTCAAAGGTTTGAAAGAAGATGCAAAGATATGGTTTGCCTTGCCGTTTTACCTGGACTGCTCCAGCAAATAGAGGTGAGTCAGTGGTTTTAAAAGGATGTTGATAAATCAGTGTGAATATTGCCATAATTCCTATCTCAATCAATCCAGTTCATACAATGGTATTATTTCCTATATACGTATGTAACCTGTGGAGCAGAAGAACAGAAGTGGTTATTCTCTAACTTAGCTGAGTACAATGGTAGGTGTAATAAAAGGGTGGGGGCATCTCTGTCTGATGGGAAGACTCTCCCTGATGGGTTTTGAAGGAAGGCAAATGCTGCTGTCCAGGCATGCTGGAAGTTACGTCAGTTGGAAGCAAGAGTTTCAAGAGTGCCTTCATGGAACCATTTCCAGGACCAGCTCTTACCCCACTAGCCCCTGGCTCTGGTTGGGCATCTAGCAGCTCAACAGAAAAAGCAGCTATAAAAGCAGTTATTGAGTTTCCCTGTCTAAATTGGGTGATAGAAATTCAAAACAGAACTCTGCACTTCTGTAAGTGCAGACTTACAGAAACCACTCAAGGGAAATAACCATAAAGTACATCCTCAAGGTAAATATTTACAAAATCTACTTTTCATCCAAAATCTCTTACAGGTAGTCTTCGAGTTATGACCATTTGTTCAGCAACTGTTCAAAGTTCTGATGGTGCTAAATGAAGGGACTTATGACCAATCCTTGAAATTCTGGCCATTGCAGTGACCCTGCGGTCATGTGAACAAAATTCGGGTGCCTGGCAACCAGCATGCACTTATGACAGAATCCCATGGTCACACAACTGCCATTTGCGCTCTTCCCTGCTGGCTTCCCCCAAGCAATGTCAGTGGGAATCTGGCAAGGAAGGTCGCAAGTTGCTGAGGTAAGTCTCCCCCACCCTGGCTTTTCTTCGCTCACATGCACCGTGCCCTCCTTCCGCCCTTTGCTTGCACATCCCCCACACCCTCTTTCCATGGCCTCCCTGCAATTGCATATAGGCATGCATGTACCCCATGTCTTCTTTCCATGGCCTCCATGTGATTGCACACACCCTGGACCCTCTTTCCTTGACCTCCCTGCACTTGCAGACATGCCCCCTGTGCCCTCTTTCCATGGCCTCCCCATGATCGCATGCACCCCGTGCCCTCATTCCCTGGTCTTTTTGAGCTCACACCACACCAAGCACCCCCTCCCTGACTCACACGTGGCCTGTGCTGGGCCTCTCAGAGCCTCCCCATCACCCTGTAGCACCACCACGCTCCTTACCTGGGACTCCCTTTGCTTCCTGCTTAACAACCTGTGCATCTTGGATTACAATGACAACCGGGACTGCCTGGATTGCTGTCGCTAAGTGATGTGGTCACGTGACATTGTGTTTTATGACCACATCACTTAGCGGTGGTGATCCTGGTCCTAACTGCAGTCATAACTCGAGGACTACCTGTAATGAAACTCTAGATGGGTCCTCCCCACAAAACACTCCAAAAGTAGAACTTGGTAAAAACTTCAGAAAGCATACCTCAGAACCCTGCTGCAGAATGGTTATCATAGCGTACATTTCTTGGTTACACATTTTGGTTTAGTTTTTTAATTATTTTTTTTGTAACAGTTTGATTTCCATTAAGGGAATGATTTAAAATTTGATTGTAGATCAAATTCTGCAGTAAACACTTAGACAGTAAGACTTTTTGAAAGGTAACATATCTTCTTTCTTTAAGTAACAGGATTATTAATGAATTTATACTCAGAATAAAAAACTGAGATATTGAATTTCAAATGGACATCAAGGAAATCTGAACCAGGGATGCCAATTTCAAGCTGCTGTAGAGCTACGTTAGGGGATGTGATATAAACTTGATCTTAGAGAACTGAATAAGAACACTCCATTTTAGTACCAATGGTAAGCACAATCCTTTTGTAGAAATGAGCTTTTAAGTGAAAAAAAGAAGAGGAAGAAAGAAATGTGCTGCACCCTGAAGTTCATTTTGTGCTAGTACTCTTGTTTGAAGTACCAGCCTACCTTCTCTCAGCTGGCCCAGCCTGGCCCAGCTTTGTCATGATTGGTGCCATCTCTGGAGTAGTAGATCATGACTCTGTCTCACCTCCATGATCTACAATGCCCATACATCCTTAGAGAGAGAGTGCACTCTGATGATGCATTACACCAATACATCATGGACACAGAGTTTGCTCGGGTGATGTATGAGTGCCCTGAGAATGTATTTCTCAAATGGTAGTATTGTTCAGGGACAAAGCCTAGCCAAGGAGTAGATTCAATTTAATTACAGTGCAAGTGGTAGTCCAGTCCTACGAGGCATTTTGGCATCAGAATGTTGGCATCCTCAAGAAATATAGGTTGCTGTTCACTGTGCCATTGAGTTACATTCCAACATGCCATATTTATTTTTTTAAAGTCATTTTTAAAGGAAGGAAAGCAACTTCAACAGCCATTCAGAGCAAAAGACTGACAGTGCTTTGGAAAAGCATTTTGGAAAGCAGTTCTATAGAATGTAATAGCTGAGAAAAAATGGTCTGTGTAATTTCTTCTTGTATGGATAGGACTAAATGCTTATATATGCAACTACAGACTTCTAGTATTATATTACTGCGAGCTTCTACTACTATATTTTATCAGTGATAACTGTGAGCAACCCATAAAATTAAGTGGCACAGCTATTAATGTTTTGTATAGTATTGTTGTTTGGTTGTTATTTATGATGGGGTTTTGAATAAATAGAACAGGTGATTTGCATTATGTAATGTAAATTCTGCACTCTGTCTAAGGATAAGTCCCATTGATCTCAGTAAGACTTATGCATCACTAATTTAATCTGGATCAAAGTCATAAAGTTCAAAAAGAATCCTAAGCCATATGAATTCCATGAAGATATTGGTTTTGTCTCTTTTCTCTGGAGGCTATAGTATTTCTCCCTTTTTTCTCAAAGGTTCCGAGAGCTAAGATGCCATTTCCTAAAAACTGTAAAAACCACAATGCTCCTGTTATGGATTCACTTGTTTAAAAATGTGTGTTCTTCGGTATTTACTGGCTACTTTTTAAATTTTATTTTTACTGCCTTATGGAATGACATACATTTTCCAGTTTAGCATTCTGACATTCTTACTTATATGCATTACCCCGGTTTTGCATATTTCTTGTTAGTTAAATAATGATAAGTGCTATGTATGCAACATATGTTGTCTTGCTTGTACCCCCTACCTCAATGCAGCAACAAGAAATTCACTTGTAGCTATAATACGTCTTGTGGATATAACACACTGTTAAGCCATTAGACTCTGGTTGGGTAAAATACACAGAGAAAACCTCCTTTTCCAGCTGTTGTGTGACCTGAACCATAGGTTCTGCTAGCAATGAACTTAATCACTGTTCTCTCCTAGAATGCTATTAAACCTTGGCTCTAACCATCCAGGAAATTAATCTCCAGTCCCCAACCTCTCCCAGATCCTACTGTGCTCTGGGCCACCTTTGATCTTTCATTTGCAGGGCTTCATCCATAAAGGTGCCTTCCTTGCTGTGCCTTTCGAATTTCTTGCAATCTGTTGCAAGTAAGGGCCACAGGAATAGAGTTTGCATATTCTGGCTCTGATCATATTCTGTCTCTCTCCTTCTCTCAGTTTGAAAAAGCTAAGCAAGTACCTCTCTTCCCTAATGTTACCCCAGTATTTCTTTAATATCAATAATGGTAGAATACAGCGGTTCAAAAAGAAGAAAATATATGAACTAGGTTTTTTCTTTAAATGATAGCCGTCACCCTCCCCCCCCATTTTTTTTTATTTTTGCTTGTAAAGGGTTTAGAAACACCATCTGCATTAAGGTTCTCCATTTTCTGAGCTGGTAATTGGTACCTAAATTTGTATTTCCTCTATCCTGCTATCTGTTTTTATGTCTTTTTTCTATTTAAAAGATATTTTTCTATTTTCTATTTAAATTTCCATAACTCTTTGCATGGGGGAAAATGTTTTGGGATCATTTTGGCTGACCTTTAGAGTGAAAGTGCTTTAAATAAATGAAGCAGAAAGTAGCGTATAGGAAAAATAAACGAAACAGAAGCTTAATCCCACTAGTGACACGGGGGTCTGTGTGTGTTTGTAGGAGGGGGGAATGACATCACATCATCTTGCAAATGTCACTAATTACATCTTTTGCATCAAGTGCATCTTAGCATTAGGACACAGATTATATTATATGCATCATTTGTGCAATGATATCATGATAGCATTGTAGCGTCTACCGAAATGTCTATGGATGATTCCCTTTGGAAGGATGTCCTAGCTTAATAAAAGGACTATTAAAGCTGCTAAACAATCTGCTATCATTAAAATGACAGCCAAACTGAAGATCAGATCTGTAAAACAGCTGTGTGCTTTTCTCTCTGATATAGTTATGTAAGTATTAATGCTATGTATCATAATTATTTGTGATCTGAACAAAATCACTTATTTTCACAATTGGATTTTAAATATAACTATTGTACAGTTCCCTGATGTTCTCCATCTGTCTTTCATTCAAAAATGTCTCTGTAGCATGAATGTAATGATCTTCTGCAGACAGTGTCTGTGTATGGCTGAGCCGTACTTAACAGATATGATGAAACTAATAATTGGGAGTTGTATAATGAAGTGCAAGCATCAGAACAATATATACAACAACCCTATAAAGTAGATTGGTGTTATTGTTCCTGCTTTACAGATAGAGGATTGAGAAAAAGCATGTTTGGCTATTTAAGCAGAGGTTAGGTCTAGTTTTATAATTTTCTGATTCACAGCTTAGTTATTTAACTAAGGGGCTATCCTTGCTCTAGTCCCCCAGTGGACTTTTTTGAGGCAAATGGACCTTTTGAAGAAACTGGAATAATACTGCATACATTTGTGAAATTAAATTGGCCATAAATGGAGTCAGAATTGAGTAAAGCCATATGTATGTTCCATGTGGTTTAATTGTATCTCAAATAAATGTCTATTGGATTGCAACTTTAGAATGCTAAGTGAAAGAGATGAACTTATTACTTAGCTTTTTTGGCCATATGTTTACTGTGGCTCCCATCTTGCAAAAATTCTCCTTTAATTACTTTTAGGGAAGCAGGATTCAGTTAGTAAACTCTGCAGATAACTTTTATTGCCAAGCATGCATTACCAAGGGCTAATTGTTAGCTTGGCGCACCTGCCTTCTCCCCTGGTAGCTAGAGCCAATGAGAAAAAAAAAAAGTAATTTATTAATGATCAAGTCACAAATAGTAATGAAAACAATAGGAATGTCTGCAGGAAGCGATGCCGGGGGCAGAGGTGCAGGTGCTGGGTGCCCTAAAGAAGAATGTCGGCAATTTTACTAAGCTAGTTTGCAACCTTTCCTCCTTTTCTGCTTGGTTTGTACATGCTTTCCTCCTTCCTCAACATGTTTTGCTTGTACCCCAGGCTCAGCATTCTTGCTTTGGGTGATAAAATAGCTGTCACCCTAAGAATGGAGAAAAAGCACAGAAGCAAAAAAAGTCCCAAAACAAACTTGTAAAGACTGAAAAACCCTGAGAAAGGAAGCCAGATTTCAATTAAAACAGATGATTTGTAGCAAGGTCATTGAACTGATGCTGATAAATTAAAAAATGGGGGAAACCCTTTTTGTCATAGACTTTTTAATGGATTCATACATTCCTGTGAAAGTTGCCTTGTGGATGCTTAGAGAAAAACTCAAGTATAAATTACAATTTCTAGTGGATTTTTCAATCCATTTTGTATCTATATGAACTTAAACTGGCCATGTTCATGTGACATGATGAGCTTTGTTAAGCTTAGCCTAACCTGCTGATTGTTCCATAGAGTCTAGAGCAGAGACAAATCAAATTGAGCTTCCTTGCTTGTTTGACACTCATGAAAGGCCTGCCAGTTACCCTTGCTGCATTGTGCCTTTCACCACTTCATAGCTTTGTTCATGATCTAAAGTCAGCCAATATGGTAAACCTTATTATAATATATTGCACTGTATCGTGCAAACATGGTTATTGTATTAGACTGTTGATTCATCTGGTTTAGTTCTGTGTATAGTGATCAATAAAAGCTTTAAAACATTAAAAAAGAAAAGAAAGTTACCTATTATACTGTATATACCCATTATACAATTTCCTTTTAGGGAAAGCAATGTTATACAAACTGCCAGAAACAACACCAACAAACCCAAAGCATGAGAAGTAGTGAGCAAATAGGCAGGAGATAAAAGAAGATAGAAGGAAACAACTAAATTTAGTTTAACCATCATCATTCACTCTGACACTCCACACCCATCTGTCCTTTTAACCCTCCTTGCTTCCAAAATGGATTCATACACCATTTCATACATTGTCCTTGTTCTTCAAACTTCACACCTCTTTTTGATGATCTCATTGACTCCATTCAACCATGATTTTCTTGATCTTTTCTTTCCTCTTGACCATTCAATCTTCCTTCATATATTTGTTTTGCAATTCGAGCCTCATTCATTCTGTCTAAATGACCAAACAAATTTGATGTACTTCTTTTGTCCTGGTCACTCACTTTTGTATTCAATCAACATTTCTTCAGCATTCATTTAATCTTTATCCTATCTGCTGGTTTTACCTCATGCACGTCTTAAGTTACCCAGTCCAGCTGTATTCAGCTTACTTTTATGCTTCTCCTGGCATACCCATCTCTCATTTCTATAAAACAAAGTTGGCTATTATACACAGTCATTCTAACGTCTTTCAACAAACATTAATTTAACAGATTACATACTACCTATAGTTTTCCATCAGTATATCTAGATCTTAAAATTTACCCATTCATTTTCATATCTTTAATAAACATTCTATTCAGGTACACAAATTCTACTTGTTTTAATTGTTTGATATTTATGCATAATTTGTAATAGTTCACTTCTTATCCCCTTACATTCATTTTCAGGTCCAGCTTCCTTGTTGCATCACACAATCTATCTAACATTTTCTGCAAATCAGTTGGAATCTCATCATGAAAATGGCATTGAAAATATGTAAAAATACATGCATATGAAAATATATATCACTTTTCAGCCCTTTGGCTAAGATCAAGTGTAAAATATATATGCATTCATATGTCCTCAGTCAATATACCTCTAATTTTACAAGCATTTCTATACATTCATCCATAAATATATTAAGAAGTTAAAGAGACATCGCACACTTTTGTCTTACTCACTACTCAATGTTCAATCAAGCATTCTATTTATCCTCACATATGTTTTAATTCCATCCTTTACCTTTCTTATTGCACTGAGCAATTCAATATTCATGTAAAACATTCTTAGTACAACTCTATTCACTTTATGAAATGTTTTGTCGACCTCAGAAAACATACAGTGTACCTTTTTTCTCACATTCATACATTTTTCAGTTACTCAAAGAACAAAAATCTATATGTAACACCCTGTCCAGCACAAAGTGAAACTGCACTTACCAAATTTCATTTTTTGTCACTTCTTGTACTCTTTCAATAAAAATCTTTCAATATCTTTCTGGGCACGTTTAACAAACTAACCCCTTATAGTTTTTGTGTTTGGGGAACAATAAGGTTTTCTTCCATTTGTTGGACACAAGCACAGTCTTCCCACATATATCAGGCAAGTCATACAACCAGTCCATAAGCAAATCAAGACCTTTTAAAAATAAGTCAGCTTAAATGCAATAGAGAAAACATGATGTCCCTTTTTGTAAGTAAATATGTGGGGAGACACAGCACATCTTTTTGTTTTTAATTCAGGACGTCCTCCTTATAAATGGGGGAGTATTATCATCAGCAAAATCAAAGATGAAGGTGCCTGATTCAAAAATGATTCAGAACAGGTGCTTTAGAATGTGCAAGACTTTTATGAGTTACATTAAAGAAATGACTGCTTTAATGAGCCAACTCATTAAAGCAGTCTTGCCATTTTTTACAAGCTTGTACAGAAATGTGAAGAAAGATATAGTTGCTTTAAAGAGGTTCCTGCACATTCCAAGGCATCACATTTAAATTATTTGCAAAGAATGTACAGCTCTAGAACACATGTATACTACTCACATAATGATAAAATATTACGCATCAACGATATTTGAAAAGTGGTAGAGGTGGAAGGGTGGAGATTTCTCATGCACTTTTCCTTCTAGGGTAGGCTAACTAGGGTAGCTGTGTGTATTACATTACAGTTTTCTATGTAAAGGGTTGTCCAGCCCCTGTTTGGGTTAAAAGTAGACAATCTGAAGAAATTGAGGTTGGCCACCAATTGTTAGTATCTGGACAGCAGATTAGATGGCATTCAGAATATCTACAATGATGAGATTTATTGTATTCCTATTTTAAACTACTGAATTAATTTTTACATTTGTGTGTGCATGTGTGCTCATTCAGTTTTGTGCAAATATGTATTTTTATTGTCACTGCATTTGCTCTTTTTGGAAGATGCATAAATATTCTTTCTCTCTCTCTCTTCTATTTATCTCTCTCTCTCTCTGCACACTATCATGACCAAAACCAGTATTACTCTTTTTCAGTATAAGAATCATCCCCAAAATATACTCTGTCTTTTTTGACAGAAGGGGAAAACATGGTGCCTAGTAATCTACATAATTCTACATGCAAATAAATACAAAATTTCTAGCTCTCCCAAAGAACAAATAAAGGATATAAATCACTCTGCTGAGTTGACAAACTATTTATTAGGTGAGGACCTAAACACAGTGATAGATTTGTCAGCTGCATTAATTTCAGTGGGACTATTGCCTGTATTAATCATTGGAGGATTATAGTGATTAACATGTAACAATTAGCATTTGCATTAGCAAGAAAAAGATTATATTATGAAGAATTGTATTTTGATTGCATCTTGAGGTTGACTTTAATTTTCGGGCAACAGAGCTGGTATACCTGGCCTAATTTTTGGCTTCTCATTTCTTCCCTACCTCCTGAGATCTGAAAAACCTATATACTTTTTTGTGGCATTTGGTTGGTTCTGTTGAAGCATTATACTGGTCTGCATCTTAGATTTCCATGGGCTAACGTGGCTTTAATAACTCTTTAAAATCATACTGCTAGAATAACCCAATTAAATTAATTTACTGTAGCTTCAGGACAAATGTCATGTTCTTTTCATATGGTTAACTTATAGAATCTCCTGACAAATAATGTGATATGGCCACTGACTTAGACCCTTTAAAATGATTAGCCAAATTCCTGTCTAATAGATATTATAGGAAAGTTATATAAAATCTCCATGTTCAGATGACATACAGTGTAGGAGCTTTTGCCTTCATCTCATGGCTGGGTGTTGTAAACACTAAATTAGGTTCAGCTTTGGGTCTAATTCAGGATGACTCTGAATATTTTGGAAAATCAGTATATATATAAGAAAAGGAAGAGCATTATTTAGCCACTTCTGATTTATATTGTGAGATAGCAAATGAATGCGCCATCATGTCCTAGCCTCTTTCTATACCAATGGCCAGATCCTTTATCCCAAATGTGAGAATTTGGACAGAAGACTTGTTTTGTGTGCATATCTTTTTCCATTTGCATTATAGAGGGTGTGTCCAGGCACACACATATAAATGGATAACCAAGCTTCTGCAGAACCGTCTCATCAAGCAAAATACTAAGGCCATAAACACACATAGTACCTTTATCCATTCAGTGGTTCCAGTCCATGTTTTCCCTTAGCTTGCTGATCAAATGTAGGATATTTTTGTTTCTTCTTCACTGGGTTAATGCTGGTACAAAGCTATCCAACAGGGCCCCTGCTAATTTCCTCTGAGCACTATTAACAAAGTCACTGAAACAGAAATGGGATATTTTCAAGGCTACTTGTATTGCGATGTGTGGATGTCCAAGTTTTCACCCCAGCTGGTATGTCTGTGTTGTGGATAAATGCAGTGATGAATGGTGGGTCAAAGAAGGAGCAGGCCGATTTTGCTCTAAGCTTGACCCCATCTCATTTCTGACATTTGAAATGACAGGTGCATTAAAAAGTTATTTGTTTGGGATGGAAGGGGAAGGGGTGTCATGTGCAGCACTTACTAGAGGTGGTACCTGGTCCAGAAAAATAGCTGGAATAAGAAAATGCTCCAAGTTGTCCCTCCTTTACCTGCATGCTATGTTACTATAATACTACGTGTGGGTGTGAGAATTCATAGAGAGCTTGATGCACAAGTCAGGGATTCTTCCTGTTTATGAATGAGAAGAATAAATGATTTAATTGGAGTATTCTCATTGAGCTAGTTCATAATAGTTCCTCCAAATGCTCCAGCTATTTTAAATCTAAAATCGCTGATTTTATTTTTATTTATGAAATGAGGAGCTATTTTCCCTTTCCCAAAATACTAGAACCAGAGATCAATACAATAAAATTGTGTCTTGGAAGAATCAGGACAGACAAAAGGATTTTTTTTTTTTACACAACATGTAATTAAACTTTAGAATTTGCTATCATGAAATGTGGTGAAATGTGGTGCTGGTTACCAACTTGGCTGGCTTCAAAACAGGGTTTGACCAATTCATGGAGATCAGTTCCTATTAGCCATGACAGCAGTGTGACTGCCTCTGAAGGCCATCTGCTGGGAGACTAATGGGCTTCCTTGCGCAGTTGGTTGGCCACTGTGAGAACAGATTGCTGGACTAGATGGGCCAGAAGTACGATCCAGCAGGGCACTGTTTATGTTCTTATGTCTTCTCACTTATATTTGTTTAATCTAAAACCCAACTACCCTGTAAGCTGGGGCCCCTTTTCAATCTAAAAGAAGACAGATTGGGTTATGACCAGGGAATAGTATGCAGTTATTCTATTTTCTCAAATGGAATACGTTTTTTTCTTAATAATCTATATTTTAAATGGGAGTGTGCTATCTTAAATTTGCTGAGGATAAGGTAATGGAGGCAAACACATTTTTTTTTTCAGTCTAATCTTTCCTTTTGGGAAGGGTGTGGTCCTAAATTCAGGTCTTTCTTCCTTTCAGGCAGTTACAGTAATTCACTATGCCTGAATACAGTGACTGAGTTCACATATTGCACTAAACAATAATATGCTTTTTGGTTTTGGGTAAAGGTATGATTTCAGCCATGGGCATCTACTGGGGAAAGAGAAGGGAGAGACATCATGCACCTTGTGATGCATTTAATGCAAATTACATAATTTGTATCATTTGTACAAATTACATTGTGATGCAATTAATATAAATTACATAATTTGTACCATCATGACACATGTAGTGTCATTGCGGCTCATACCAGATGCCTATGAATTCAGATTAACTTTGTAATTTATAGTTTGTGGCTTACCATATTATGTAGACCTAGTCCATTATGGTTTATTCCAGTCTACATAAGTTTGTTTATTAAATGAATAATAAATAAGTCTTTGTTAAATGAACTATGGCTTGTGTAACATGGACTCATGGTCAGTAAGACGAGGTAGAAGTAACGCAGCGTGGGCTCTTTTAATATGGTCCAGAGTTTCTCATGTTACCTTAGTTATTGGAGTTTTGCTATACTGCCAAGTTTATGACAAAAAGTGCCAGAAATATTGATTGCTGCTTGGAAATTACAGAAGTGGAATACACCTCCATGAGGTGTATTCCACCATCCATCTCATTCATTGTCTCTCAAATGGAGAATTTATTGTAGCACAGCTCTCTTCAAGCTTGCTGGGCCTCCAATATTTCCATCCATCCTTTTCTAGCTTTGATACTGCTTTTTCTTAGCAGGCAATCAAGTTATGAAGCCAGTTCTTAAAATGCCTTTTAATGTTCTCTTAATAAGCAAATGATTCAAATAAAGAACTGATAATCAAATGTGAATTCTACATCCAAGCCAACAGCATCTGACCCATGGAAATTCTCATTGGCCTGATTATCCAGGGAACAGGTTTGTACAGGGTATGTACAGCAAAGCATAAATCTCTCCCATGGCTGATTTATTTCTACCAGGCTTCAGTCTGAAACATTCACAACAGAGCATTTCTCTTGCTGGGACTACAGAGTAAGTCTTTTGTTCTTGACTGAGTACAACAGCATGGGATCAGAAAACCATCCTTGAGCAGTCAGTGAGCATAATTGTGAACTGAATGATTTGTAGAAAGACTCCAAAGGTCATGTGCTGGTTCTATGCCAACATACTCTAGTGAATTTCACTTGGTTGCAGGGCAATCAAAAATAAAAGCTTTATTACTACTGTTTGAGTTCATGGAGTAAGTGCATCAGAGTAGTGAGAGCCCTTTTTGTTAGCTTTGTAGTTGCCTCCTTTTAATGCAATACAAGGACATTTGAGTCATATTCAGATTTATTTATTTGTGCAATTTGCCCTTTGATACAATATGCTTTTGTCCTATCCAGCACTTACTGTGCTATTACTTTTCCTGATGTATTGACAAATAAAAAATTTGGGAAACAAACTTATTTTGACTATCCTGGCTATTGTAAGTCATAACAAAGATAAGTTATTTTATGATTTTAGAAACTGGACAGTTGAGGGGACTAAAGACTCTAAGCAGAAGGAAAAAAATACACAGCAGTTCTTGATGTCAGTTAATACTGGGACTTACAAAATGACACAAAAAGGTATAACACTAGAAACATAAACGGAGATCTTTGAAGACTGGAGCCAGAAATTAGTAACAAAAATATCACCACTGTCAGTAATGTCTGCTTCTATGGATAGACTATGCCCAAAAAATGTTAATGAAGGAATGACAGATGTGAAACAAATTTTATCTGACAAGACAGAGAAAGTACTGAAAGTGGAACTACAAATGACAGGCCAAGAGAATGATTTGAAAAACACTTTACTAGATATGCAAAAGAAACTGGCTGAAATTTAAAAAATTAAAAGGGAAATACAAATGATAACCCAAGAGAATGATCTAGAAAATGTTTTCTTATTGGATATACAAAAGAGGCTTGTTAAAGCCTTAAAGAAATCTGTGCGATGGGATAAAGAAGAATTGAAGAGAAATAAAATCCTACAGCAATATTTGATTGAATTAAAAATTAAGTCTGTTAGAAGTAAAAGGAAGGAATATGAAGTTGGCTTATGTGATCAAGGTTAAAATAAGATAACTTTTTGCAAAGTTCTGGTAACCGTTTAAAGACTTTTTGCTGACACCAGGATTGAAAAGTTGATGCTTTATGGATTTGCTTATAGGTAAGGGATGGGATATAGGATGAAGAGATATCTGTTTGTAACCTTATAGGGGGTGAAGAGTTACTAAATATGTTTATAACTGTTGTGATGAAGGTTGGAAGTCACTTCGTTATAAATTTCTTTCCTTTTTCTTTATTAGACAAACAAGAAATTGAACAAAACCAAAACTGGGGGCAAGGCATTCTCTGTTATACTATTTTATATCTTTTGGTCATTGTGTTCTGTTTGTTATTGTGAACTGCCCAGATTCTTCTATGATTGCAGTAGGATATAAATCTAATAAATAAATAAAATAAATAAATCCCTGTTATTTAACTGCTAATGTACCACATGAAAGGAGGGTGAATGTTTTATTCTTATTTGTACTAACTTTAAGCAGTTTACTACAATACTATTGACAATAAGGCAATCTTGCCAATGTTCTCAGGCACTGGATATGAAATTAATGATTACATTAATAAAATTAAGAATGTAATTAAAGTAAACTCTATAGTAATTAATTAAAATTAATAGTAATTTAAGCTAATTGACTGATTCATTATTTCAGAACATCCATCCATGGAAATGCTTCCCTGCTGCAACTCTGCATGATGTCTTGCTCCTTCTGATTTGCTTCCAATGATAATCTGATGCATATTGATATCAGATATAATTAGATCATACCTGCTGCCATTCTATATACCCACATTTATCTGAGAAGCATCCTACCGAATGCATTAGGAATTATTTCTGAGAAGGCCTGAAGACTACTCTGTCAAGTCATTCTTGATGCAAAGATTTAGATGACCTTCCCACTTTCAAAGAAGAATATACCGTCAGAAAAGGAGACTGACTTAGAATTGTATGATATTACAAGATATGATCTCAGGATGTGTTGCCCCCCACATTTTCTGCATGCATGGGTGGATTTCTGTCGGTACTACAGGGTGGGAACAGGTACAGTCTTGAAAATAATTCTATCCCATGCAGTTACGAGATTAAGGAAGAAAACTCCCATGACAACTGCAGTGAGATTACTATACGCTCAAAAGTGGAAAAGTTTGACACTATAGAGGAATGGTTGGTGAAGATGATGGAACTTGCAGAGATGGCTAAATTGACTACTTTGATTAGAGAAAAAACAATATCTGCATTTATGGCTGACTGGAAACCCCTTATTATATTTTGCATTAAGCAGAAAATAATGCACTTACGATTCGTGTTTTTGATGATTAGAGAAAAAAAAATGGATAATAGAAAAAAGTGAATTTTTTGTAATTATAGAGTAAGAGATAATTTTGTAATCATACTTATATTCGCTGCAAAGGAAACCGGAAGCTTCTTCTTTCTATTTCTTTTTACCTTTTTTTTCCCTGCACTTTTCTTTCTCTTTGTTTTCTTTATTTCTGTATTAGTTTGTGTTAGTTTCTATGTTTTCTTTAAAACTTTTAACAAAATTTATGTATATAAAAAAGGAAGAAAGGTCCCATTGGCTCACTGGAAACTTTTTTCTCAAATCCTCATAGCTATGTAGGAAGAGACAATGATTTTTAGAAACAGAAGGGTTAAATCTACTTGCCTCGCCCTGAAAGCTCTAGTCCAGTGTTGTCCAAACTTGGCCACTTTAAGATGAGTGGACTTCAACTCCCAGAATTCCCCAGCCAGCCATGCTGGGAGTTGAAGTCCACTCATCTTAAAGTGGCCAAGTTTGGACAACACTGCTCTAGTCCAAAAGAAAGCCACTTTCCCACACCTGCAATCAATTATATAAACAAATAAACCAGGCATCGTTGCTAATAATGCATTACGTGGTACATATAGTTTGGTCCTTGGAGGGCAGGTTGTTTTCTTCATATGGAAGCTTCATTAGACATTTCCAAGAATCTGTTTAGGTTTTCTTTTCTTAAATTACATTTCCACTGGAAACAATATATTTCTGTATTTTCTGTAGACTAGCATCTATACCATTGCAGAGGGGCAAGGTGAGGGTGGGAAATGACAAAATGTGGCTTGTGACATCACGGTGCAAACCCCATGATTTAAGTACTTGTGTCTGATGATGGAATGTAGGTACAAAAGGCCAAGGTTTGCATCTTTTTTTCATCACTACATCTTATACCAGACATCTAATTTTTCCCTAAAGAGAGTGAGGGTAGGGGTTCAGGTGTTGGCCTTGGATCAGGGATGCTAGGTTCATGTCCCCCTTCAACCACAAAGCTCACGAGGTGATTTTGTTCCAGGCTCTATCTTTCAGCCCAACATACTTTACAAAGTAGCTGTTGTGGAGAAAAATTGCAGGAGGATTGCTGTATAAAACCCCTTGTGCTATTAGGTGAAAAATGGCACCTCCCTTGCTAATTTTACAGCTAGGTTGGAAAGATAATTTCATCTAGTTTGCAGTTTTATAAGCATTTGCACTTCTCAAATAAATATGCAAATTAGAATGCAGTTAATCATGTCTGCGTGTGTCCTTCTCAGAATTTTCAAACTCTCTTCTTCTGCCTCTAAATTCCACATGCCTATTTTCTCTGTCCTTTCACAGCCCCACACCCTCTTAAAAGAAGATATAGAAATAGGGGAAACCTCCACATCAGTTCCAATTCTCTGTGTTCCCATATCACCAGAAGAGTTGTAGAGCTGAGTTGAGCTGAACTGATGGATAAAAGTGAAGATGTGATGTATGTTTACGTTAATATTTTTAAAAGGCATAAAATAGAATAGAATAGAATAGAATAGAATAAAATAAAATAAAATAAAATAAAATAAAATAAAATAAAATAAAATAAAATAGCTTGCCTAATTCCTAGGCCTAAACTCTTTTCAACATTCATTTACACAATGCAGAGAAGATGGGGCTGGGGGGAAAACATTCACCATGAATAATAAAGTCCCCAAATTCTGTGGGCCAGTTAGAACCAAGCTTTAACTTCTGGTTTCCCATATAAGTATCCTGGCCATTGTTTCAGACAGCAAGGCAAGAGCCATTATGAAATGTTCTAGAATCGTGTTTCTCAATTTCAGCAATGTTAAGCTTGTGGGCTTCAATTCCCAGAATTCCTCAACCAGCATGTTCTAGGATCATAACCAGGGTTGCTCTAAGTACAGCAAAGTCACTACACTACCAAGATCTCGGTGCTAAACTTCGTAGTATAAGGTAAGAGTTGTCAGCTCTTTACCCAGTACCTCCTACCAAGTGGGCTGCAACATGATTTTTCATTGCCCACTGTAGAAACAATGAAGGGACAAAACACTGTAGCATAAGCACCTGTAGGGTCTTCCTGCTTTCATCAAAATAATGAAAGCAGCGTTCTGATGGCTCAGCAGAAGCTCTACCCCTCCTTGACTTCCCCTGTCACCCTCCACTGATGCCTCTGGATTCATTACAGTCTATATAGCAGCAGAATGAAATAAAATAACCATTTGCTATTAAGAATTAGATTTTAAAGGGGAAAAAAGTTACCAAAACCTGAACTCTCTTTTACATGGAACATCATGGCAAGAGTATTTCCTGATTGGCTGCATGACATGAGAAGAAGGAATGCCAGATGGCATAGGAATATATCTCTATATCTATACCTATGTTTGTGTGTCTATGTATGCATTTCAGTCCCCTGTATGGAATTCTTCTCTACGGTGAGTAGAGTTGATACTGAAAAAGGTTCTTTCCTTTTCTTTTCTGGGTGGTAGGATGTGACACTTAAGCAATTCCATCTACAACACCTGATGTAATGGGCTATTTGAGAGAGATTGATGCTCCTTTCAATAGATAGTCCAAATGGCCAGATAACTGATACTGATACTTCTAAATACTTCTAGCATGAAAACCTGCCTGCTCAATATACTACCCAGTTGTAAATATATACTGGGGAAATGCATTGTAAATACAGTACTTCTAGGTAGTAGAGTATAAATGTCAGGAATATGGGAAAGTTCAGTGTGAATGGGAGTGTAATGCTCTTACATTTTCTGTTTAAGGATATATATATACGTATATATATACGAAGGCTGATATAGAACCTTTAGTTTCCTTTCTCTGACCTTGGCTATATCTCTCTTGAAGGTTTGAGGAAAATAAAGCCAAATTGCATCTTCCCTCTTTCAACTTTCCTTTTTGACAGGAAACTTCTAGAGGGAGAATATAGTTTTGTTTAGGTAACTGTGGTTGAAATAAGAGCTGGGGAAAATGGCCTCTTCATATTCTTCCCCAAATTTGTGGGCAGTGAAACTGTATGGATGTTTTCTCCAAATTTCTCCAGCAGCAGCAGGAGAAATAACAAGAATAACAATAATAAAAAAAACCTGCTGGAAATATTCATTTGGATAAATTCCCTGAAGATATCTTCCCTTGGGATTGAACTGAAGTATGGGAAGACAGGGATGTGGTAGATGGCTGGAGAGAGGATTGTGGAGTGTCAGGACATTTGCACACACATCTTGATAACTAAATGGCTGCAGGAATATCACGCTCAACCCGTGAGAGTTCCTCCAAAGTACTTCTTTCAAAGAATCCCTAAAACAAATTCTTTTTCAGCAGATTGAATGAGAAATGGCAGGAACTTTTTAAGGAGAATTTTTCTGTCTAGTCCCACAACTTACCAGATTTTGCTGAAATGGAAGCTGGAGGGTTGCAAATATATTATATCCTCTCTACATACCTTCTCATTAATATGGGAAAGCTGGAAAAGAGGTAGCATGGCTATAGCATATATAGAAGCAGTATTCATGATGTGCTTATAACTAAGTGCAATACAGAAATAGAATAAGAAAACATGTGATACAATAAAATATTAGATCAGTTAATAACATCATAATATAACTGGTAAACCTAAATTAAAAGGTTGTCACTTTTACAATGACTTTTATAATGCTCAAAGAGGCCTTATGATGGGGAACTGAAACTCAGATACTCTCAAGAGCTGCAGGAGAATTAGTTCATTAGCCTAAAGACTACAGGGAAATTCTCTAGTGAGCCAAAAAGGAAGAAAAAGAAGAGTATACTGGTACCTCAATCAATCAATCAATCAATCAGTCAATCAAATACACTATTGCAAAACAAAGCTACTCATTCATCATTCCCAGAGTCGTGATGGAATCAACTGGCATATACATTCTGAATGAAAAAAAAAGTCACTGATAATTTTGGCAGTTATAATGGCTGCACAGTGACATTTGGGGTTGCTATTGATACTACTGCTACTGCTGCTATTGAGGTGTGGTGGATGGCTGTTGTATGGAAAATGGCTAGAAGAAGGCAAATAATTGGCTGTACGAGAGAGACCCAGGCAACCCAGTGTGAAGGCACTGAAAGTCAAGGTAGATGATCCATCCTCCAGAAATAGGCCATCACCCTGCACTGGAGGATCCTGCCACTGGCTGCTATGTCCAGCCTCTCCTATGTGACCCTTTCTGTTCCTTCTTGCTACAGCTCTAGGGTGAAGAGGACTGCTTTGTGCCTGGGCAGGACAGGCTGAGGGACAGCTGTGCTTCTAACTCTATTACTCTCTCCTTTGCCAGCAGAGATGGGTCGCAGGTTCTACAGGTTCTTTTGGATTTGGAAGCAGTGACCTCACCAATATGAGTATTTAAGGCTTTATTCCAAGGCAGAATAAGAAAATAGCATAACCACATAACATGAGACAGCAATCAAAGAATATACAGGAATACTGAAGAATATAATACAAGGCAGCAATTAAAAATATTCAGGAATACAAGAATACAATAAGACAATGAAAGAAAGACTTCACGCCCTTCTACCAGTCAAGGAACCCCAGAGAGATAATGGCAGGCAGGTCTCTTTGAAGCCAGCAAACATGCAGCACCCTCCCAGTTAGATCTGCATCCCATAGGGGGTTGGGCTAGTTCAGTGTTGTCCAAACTTGGCCACTTTAAGATGAGTGGACTTCAACTCCCAGAATTCCCCAGCCAGCATGGCTGGCTGGGGAATTCTGGGAATTGAAGTCCACTCATCTTAAAGTGGCCAAGTTTGGACAACACTGGGCTAGTTTATATAGGCTTTAAGAGAGGATTGGCATGCTGCTGTCCTGCATCCAGCCATTACTGTCTGGCGGGGTGTGAATGGGGCATATGTGTGAGTTTGAGTCTCCTGACTAGTGTTTGGCCAAAGCCTGTCCTGGACAGTGCATCTGCCGACAGCATGAAGGGAATAATCTATTATGTTAATGTCTCTTTACATAGTGGGTGTAACTATGAGAAAAACTAGTTGGGAAAAAACAATGGAACATTAGATCTTCCCCACTTTAAATGTCTGATATGCCTAAAGGGTCAGTTGTTTATATTCATAACCTCATTTTCATATGCGATGACTTAGTTTCATTACTGGTAAGAACATTTAGTTCCTGGATTTATATCAGAGCTGTCCAGCAAAGAAAATGGCACTCAGTGTTGCTAATAAAAAAAGAGAAACAAATTAATTAAAACAGGCACTGAACATGCAGAACGCACCGCAATAATTTGAAGCATAAATGATAATGCCATAGTAAAAACAATAATTAAGCAGTTCAAAAGGCCAAATTGAAAAGATCTGTCTTAAGGTCCTTCAGAAAGTAGAGAAATTGGGTTGCATCAGCAACTCCAAAGAATATGTTTGATATGCTTGACAAGCAGGTCCTTGTAAGCAGCTGTGCTTGAGTCAAGTCTGCCCTTGAAATTCATAATAAGCTGTATGAACTTAGTGTAGGTCATAAACTGTTATTTAATGGTTTAAAAGTGAAACCTAAACTCCCTGGTGTGGCATCATGAACACCAATATACCCACAGATACCTCCTTTGGTGCCTACCAGGCTCTCTTCCCCTCCTGATTTTGTTTTATATATTTAAAGAAAAAAACAAACTGGTTACTAAACTGCAGAAGAAAAAGTGACAGACGCCTGTACCATGTTTATTTCCAAGAATTCCTTTGGGTCTTGTATGTATGCAAAAGTCATTATTACAAGATGAAAAGAGGTTGCTGCAACACAGCATTTCATTCTGAAGCATGTCAAACCACCTAGAGCAGAGAGAGAGAGATCAGCTGGGTGTAGTATGGAGGGAGGAACTAGAGTTTGTGCTGGGAATAGAAAAAGTGGGTATGTTTTCTGGAATGGTTATATCTTGCTGTTTATTGTGTGTTGTATTATATGTTGTATTGTACTGCATGTATGTGAAGTTCACTTTTGGCTATGTTGCTGTGATTTGAGAGTTATAGCTCACTTTTGTTTATTTGTGAGCACCATCAGTTTGCCTTCTTTTAAAGAAGAGCTAGACAAGGTAATTGTGGGTTCAAAAGAATGTTTTTGTTTTTTGGAGTTCAGATTCCACTTCTCTCTTGCATGTAGGTTATTGGGCAAGATAGTTTTCTGGAACATGAGTGTTTGCAGCTAGCCACGCCCTCTGTGGCAATCATGCCATGGATGTGAAAGGCTTTTGTCACTCTTAGAAAATTCCAGATGTATTCACCCAAACCAGCATCTTGAAATGAACCTGGGAAGAAATAGCAACCAGTGTAAATCTTTTAATACTGGCATGATGGGTTCATGGGAGATGACAACTGATCTTGACTTGGTCAGCTCTAGGATTCCAGCAGCACTATTTGCTGATATGAGAAGCTTTTCAGCCAACATGCATTCATCAACACATAGAATGAGTGATTATGCTTACTCTTTGTCTTTCTTAATTTTATCACAGTGCAGCTTCTTGTGCTTCAAGAGATGAATCAGAACTGGCTAGAATGCATAAAGAAACAACAATAATAATCTTGTGTTGACCTTGACCAAAAAAAAAATGGCGTGGAATTGATTTGAATAAGTAAAATCTAGGTGTTTACCACTATTGCGCTGGTGTTCAGTAGAAGTATTTGTGGGGTAACAGGTATGATGACTACACATACACACAATACAGTATGCGTTGCTGTGCTTAATATAGCATTATGCAAAGGGTCTAATATGTGGGAAATAATCACAAGTTCCAGTTGCTCCCAACTATTTATTTACCATATGTTTTCAGATATTGTCCATTATAGGAGTCAAGGTCACTATGAAGACATACCATGGACAAACTGGAATGTGTCTTTCCCATAAAATGTAATGTATCCACTTACTTTCACATGTAAGAGCCTTCTTGGGACAGGTGGCATCTGATGGGATGGGTATCTTAAATATGTTTGAATGAAACTGTAAAAACAAGAATGTTTTCATAGCTGTTATATATGTAACGCTGTAATCTGTGAACGGATCTTTTGTGAAAAAAGCAATAAAACCTGTCTAGTAACTGGAAACTGTGAATCCAAACATTGGCACATCAGTGCTCATAAGTAAGGGCAAGACCTTTCTGTCAATGTTCATTTACAGAACAAATGCTCAGGGGAGTATTCTCTGAGGAGCTGTAAATATTCCCATTGTACTAATGTAGTGGGAATTGTTGCTGTGGGCTGCTGCCTGTTTTTAATTGGAATGCTGTATTAGTGAAGTCAGAATGAACTGAACACCATTCCAAATATTTAATATATTTAACGATCATATAACAATGGGCTCGTTCTTCCTGTTGCTGGCTTACAATAAAAACACAATTTGGAAATTCATTTGAAGCTTCCTTTGATGGTGAGGGGGGCCAAAAGGAAAAAAAAAATGTGTTAAGGTTAGGGAATTCTCTAAAACTACTTGGAGATTTAAAAAGAAGGGTTTAGGGCTGATCAAAAGAAGGAAGAAGCAGTGGAGAAATTATCTGTAAACAGGATGGATATCAGAGTGTTCTGATGACGTGTAAGTCTTTATTCCCCCTTGAATTTGAGGCTCAATAATGGGGATCTGCAAACAGCAGGCAGAAGAAAAGCATAATAATATTGGACTCTAAGAAAATCACTCCAATGCATTCTGCTAGGTAGAAACATTTTGGCTTGCAGGTATTTTTAATGGCAAAAAGCTTGTGCTTACACATGGACTGAATGAGTGAGGGAGAGGACAAGTGGGATCCTTGAAAAAATCTTGAACTATATGAGACGGAAACATACCTTTGGCCACTGGAGTACAAGGGGAACCCCCCCACCAAAATAGAAACCACATATTTTCTAATAAACAAAACAACATGCATTATTAAGATAGAATCTTATAGAATCACAGTGCTAACCATTAACAACACATTTTAATATAAAGTTATAGCCTGTCTGAAAACAGTGAAAATGGTATTTCTCTGCTCTCCCCAACCAAGTGTAATTTAGGTGCAGTGGGACTACAGTTTCCATAATTCTCAGCCTCCTTGGGCAAAGGTTTCATCTTATAGAAAGCTGGTCTGTCTGTCTTTCCCTCCCAAACAGATTTCACTCATTCCGTTTTCCCCCATACAAATATCTAGATACAGATACAAATACATAGATATATCTCACATTTCTCTTTTATAAAATTAAGAAAAACCTCACTCTATCTCCCCCTTCTCAAAGTTTGTTTCCTGAACTTTCCTGAATGCTGTGCTAGCAGATTCTAGCACAGTGAATCTACAAATGAAACTTTTGTAAAAAAGATCAGAAGTGCCACTGCTTATAAACAAAAGTCCCACTCCTAAACTGAGATGGGCTCATCACAGATCATATGGATAACTTTCTAGCATACAAAGAGCTTGCAAATTTACTCTACAATATGCTCTGGGAGAGAGAGAGAGGGGGGAAAAAAACTGCAAAGATAGAGGAGGTATTGCTCAGCCAAGCTAATCCAGAGCATGTACCTGGACAGCTGGTACTTTTCATAGAGCCTTCATTGTAAAGCTATCCATCATGCACTACGGAGAACAGCCGGGGCCTGAATTGCAGAACTAGTACCTTGGGAGTGTTCAGCTGTGAAACCTGAGTTGGCAGCACATATTTGCCATATGAAAAATGTTCTAAGCCGTCTTCTCCCCCCAGCCCTTGTGAAAAAAAAAAAAAAAAAAGGTTCACAGGCTTCCAGAGAAAAGCCAAAGAAATGTACTTTTTGGCAAACACAGCCGGATGGTTCTACAGCCCAACTGACCTCAACAGTTCCCACTATTAACTTCAAACTTTAATGGTGGAAAGCTTATGGAGGTCAATAGAAATGATAAAAGGGCTGCTGTTCACATTATATTTTACACTTGGAGCTTGGTATGGGAATATGAAAGTAGGAATGACAAGATAAATCCCAATTTAGGCATTAGTATGCCTGCTTGTGCAATGAAAATCAGCCTTGGCATTGGTCTCCCTCTCCAGTCTTTTTTTTTCTTCTTCTCAGAAGTAAATCCTTTTCTCCTCAAACCAGCTTTAATAGCTTGTTTAATCAATGCTTACTCTTAATCGTGATTTATTTCAAATTTTAAAGAAATTTGCCAAGATGGTTCAGTTTGAAATTGGAACTTGACTGTGAGTTTGCATGAAATCAAGTAAGCCTCAAATGATGATTTAATTTCAAGACGAAGGGTTCTTCCTCACTGCTGAGTGAAAGTACTATTTACCAGCCCTTGAGCTGACAAAAAATGATATCAGAATAAACCTTGCTGCTTCACTGGTAATCCCTACCCTGTTGCAGACATGTTGCCAGCAACTGATACTGTCCTTATTTTTGTTATATAGGTGTGTACAGGAGAGGCATTAGTGGATTTCTCTGGATTTGCTTCCTTCTCTTCCCACCAAACAACATCAGCTAGTGGAAACATCACTCTTCTTAACATGAGGTGGGGCTGGGGGAGGAGGTAAGTTTTGACAGTTGGCTGGACCATCTGTCAAAATTTACTCTGGTTTGGCAGATCTGTTTTGATAGGGTGTATTAAAAAGAAGCACAACTATCAACTGATATCAGCTGATCATCTCAACAAGCTTCTTTTAGACACAGATTTAGCACTATTCCAAAACTGCACCTGTCTGGAACAGTGCTTTTCATGAATAACCCTAAACCTCTGTTCAAAAGGAATCCAATTCTCAGCTGACATAAGCAGACAATTAGATGTCTTTGAATGTCTTCCTGTTTTTATTGTCTTTTGTTTTATAACGTAAGCCACCCAGATTGGTCTGGAGTTGGGCGAGCTCTAAATTGAATTCAAATAAACTTTTTTTAAAAAAGGAGACACACAAAATATCCAAACCAGAGCTGGCAGTTGCCCTCCTTTTGGACACAGGTTTAATATCATTTTAGAACAGGCCATGCTGAGAAGCAGCATGAACAACAGACAACAAGTGAAGGGAGAGTTGTCTCTCCAAGGTCACCATGCAACCTCCAGCACTATCACTGGTCACTACTGATTCAGGTTTCCAAGTCAGTGATGGGTTTGGAGATCGAGCAGGCACTGGGGAGGGGCTGGTTTGAAAGAACCAGACTCTCCCTAATGCCAAAGCAAAATAGTCCTGATAGACAGGACTCAGGGACTGGAAGGGACGGTGCATGCCTTCACAGTCTAAAGTGGCCAGTAGGTGCAGGGCTGATTCCAACCACTTGGAGTCACCTGCAAGACTGACCACATGGTTGATGAAGCATGTCTGATTGCTTAAAAGGGAAACCGTTAAGAGTGGAACACCTAAAAACAACTTTAAGCTATTTCAGGTCTGGGTTGGGGATGAGGTGAAGACAACATCGTGAAGACATGGCATAAAAAAGAGTTGCTGAGGCATGTTCATGCCGTGGTTAGGTGCAAGTGGGAAATGGCTCTAAGAAAAAAAGAGAAGACTGGACAATAAGGAATATTTGTTGGGCATTTGTAGTTTAAGGGCCAGTTTAAAATGATTTTAAATGTGTGAGTGCAATTAGCATGGTCATTTCTTGGTATCAGCCCCAGCACTTACTGCCATTTGTCCCAAGGTTACTGGAGGAAGGGCAGGGGAGACCAGAAGATTCCACACCATTAATAACCCTATTATCTCATCATAGACAACCATGGGCCACAACTCAGAGTATGTTTCCAGTAAGGACTGACATCCTGCACTACTTACCCACCAAAACAAACAAGACATCTTGTACTATGGCTGCTTATACATTGCCAAAAATCAGGAATACATTATGAAAAGGAAGACTAAGATTTTAACAAAATTTGCATGTGTTAATTTATATACAGAGAGATCAAGACTTAGAAAGAATTATTTTTATTATTGAAATGGAAACAGTATATTTCATTATACTGGGGAGTCTGTGACCAGTTATCTTACATGCTTGCCTGATTTATCATCCAGGTGCTAATAGTGGTGATAATCAGAATTCTCCCTTCTATTTTCTCTTCTTTTGCTTCTTTAATTGGTCTTGAAATGGAAAGTGCCTCCTTTCAAACAGAAGACTATTCTCTGGAAGCTCTTCTAAAAGAAGGTGTGGTAAGATCTCCTTTGAAACGAGCTTGACTTCTGCTGGCTTCAGGAGCACCTCTGTAATATTCTTGGTAAAAACACAGAAATGGTTTGCTATTACCTTTTTTTCACCTCCCAATCAAGCACACATTCCTCCATCAAAGGAGGGCTGCCCTATATTTTAGATTCAGTGGGAAAAAATATGCTTCAGAGTGCATATAGGTATTCATACAGCATGTGTCCACAACTCCTTAAAGCAATACCTGGAAGCACTTGTTGGGGTTCAGAAGCTAAGGAGGGTTGGGTCTGCGTAGAACTTGAATGGGAGCCTTCAGAAAATACCAGAGCTGTAGGCTGGATTGGGAAGTGGGGAAAAAAATCCAGAAGAATATAAAGGCAAGGGCCTTCTGTATTGTTGCCAAGAAAACTACATGGATTTGCCCATGATGTCACTAGGAGTTTAATTAGACTTTAAAGGAGATTTTATGTTAGCAGCTGGAGTGGGTGATTTTGGGCTGAAAATTGCTGCAATTCTCCAATCTAAACTCTAAATTGGAACTCCTGGCCACTTTTCTCCCATTAAGAATTTAAAAAATTGTAAATTTAGCCACATTGTTAAAAGATCCTGATTCACAGCACTTGTAATTGATTGAGTATGTGCTGTCAAATTGTTTTTGACTCCTAGCAACCACATAAATAGATTTTCTCCATGACGATCCATCCCTAACCTGTTCTTTCAGGTCTCCCAAGGCTGTACTCATTGCCACTATATTTGAGTCCATCCATCTTGCTGCTGGTCGTCATCTTCTCTTCCTTCCACCTTTCCCAGCATCAGAGCCTTCTCCAGTGAGGCAGGTGTTCACATAATATGTCCAAAGTAGGATAATTTGAGCCTGTACACATCACATGTAGCCTGGCCTTAAAATTCCTTCAGCCACACAAATGCTTATCCCTTTGTTCAGATAGAGGGCCATCTGGAAAGCTTGTACCCCCTTCCTGTTGCGCATCCCCATTCTTGTCCAAGGAAACCAATCATGTATCAAGGAAGCTGGCAGCTAAGGATTACTGTTGTTAAACCCCTCAATATGTTCTAAACTGGTAATTCTGCTTTAATCAGAATGCCCTGTTCTGTAAATCCATGGGTAAATAAAGCAGCAGCTATAGTTTATCATTTATTTATAAACCTATTTGTGACTCATGTTTTGTATATTAATTGGAGGTTCTCCATGTGGTAATTTTGGAGAGAAAAAAGAGAGAGAGAAACCCAAACCACAGCTCTTTTCTCACTGTGTGACTTCTCTTGCCCCTGGATAATGGGCAAAAAATTAGATTAGAAATAGCCTTATGAATAAATTAAGCCATCCCATATTATGTATATATTTCAGTGGAGGTGTCTCTGGAGAACGTTGGAAAACAGCCTCCACACTCCAGTTCCATCAGCTAGCCAATACCCAGGTGGCTACTGCTCTTGTACTGGCTTTAATTGGGAAAATACCATGGAGCACCTGGGGTAAAGAAGACAGCTGAGGATGGCCTCTGTTGCAAGAGAAGATTAAGCAAAGGAGACCCTTGTGTAGACTCCATCCTGAAATTAGGGTGGATAGGAATTAGTGCACATCTTGGTGAGGTGTCCTGCAAAAGTTCTTATCTTCTCCCTATTCATAATAAGTGGAGCATCTGCAGAAATAATAAGCCAGCCATGAAGTCTTCTTAGATCAGAAATTAAATGTAATTTATGTATTGTGCTTCTATTCCCCCTATCTTCTAAGGAACCAAAGAGAATGTACATAGGATTGTTCTAATGTTGTCTTCACAACAGCAACACTGCAGGGTGTGTGTGTGTATTAAAAAAAAGTCAAGATGGCAGCTGAGACCATGTTATCAAAGCTCTGCTCCTTTTAATATGTGTTGCATGTGACACATGTAAAAAAGGGGCAGGACTTTGGTCATGGCTATCATCTTTGCTTTTTGAACTCCCCAGGCCCCCAGATCCTTCTGACTAAAAGAAAGCAATTGGCCAAGTGAACAAGTGGTTTCCATGGCTGAATTAGAAGCTTAAACCTGGTTTTATTCCACCATATTGACTCTTGTCTGACTATAGACAGTATCTGGGTATAGGGATTCAGACATGAAAACTGAATATTTATGTATATCATATATTATGCTGCTTTCCCCAGATCCACAATTTGATATTGCTAGATATACATTGAGATATAAAGACACAATAATGTAAATGCATATTGTGAATGCCTAAAACTCCACAGTGTTGAGAATGAGGGAAAAAAATGATATTTTGCGTGCAAACACCTCTCATCAACATGCTTCCCTGAGGTTTTAGCAAAGTGTTGTCAATTTATAATGGAATTTGAGGGAAAGGGACGTGGCCAGTATCTAATTAACTATCAGTAACTGCTTATTACTTTTTCAAGTGGAGGAGATATGGGATGTGGATCCAATGGGTAAATTGGCTGCTGTGTTTCAAGGGGGAACTAGATAACTATTTAGCAGAAATGGACCAAGGCCATTGAGAAGGAATTCAAACTAATGTCATATGACTCAGGTAGCCAACCCCAACTAGGAGAGCTCCAAAACAGAGCTTGTACAATACTGAAAATGGAATGTTGCGGAGACTAGCTGCTTCTAGGACAAAGTTGCATTGTTACTAAAAAAAGAAATAACTTTATTTTGTTTGGGCTAAATTTGGAAGGAGCACAGATGCTTTTCCAAGTCTAATTATAAAGTGCCTGCAACGCTGAGCTATTATTTCAAACAAGGGCTACTTCAGCAGGATTGCTCAGATTGGGCCCCAAGCCATTACGAGACTATGTTGCTTGCCTTGTGGAGTTGGCTTACAGGTTTATATTGTGGATTAAAATGCACAATATTGCAATATTAGCTCCACCAACTGTACAGCATTATGCTAAGCAAGGAATATTGGCTCAGAAAGTCATGTCCTGCTGTTAATATGTGCCATTCTCTTCAGACACATCACAGTGCCTCGTTTCAGGATTTCTTAATTGCTTTCATCTTGGCTAAAGGTTTAGCCTTTAGGTTAGGGAAGACTGTCTAAACTGCCAGATCCTTGAATCTGATCGTAATTGATCTAAAGTCAACAAGGTATAGGAAAATGAAGCATTTAATGTGAAACAAGTAGGTGGGAAAATAATTCCTGCAGAAATTCATATGTATATACATACTTTCATATGCATGCTTTCCTTTTTGAATATTGTAGAGAGGAGGGATAAGCAAACTTAATTTTTTTCCTTCTATTACATACTTCTCATTCTTTAAAAATCCACTAATCACCTCATCTACAAGCTTTCCTGTTGTCTAGCTTTTATCAGGACAATGCAGACCAACTGACGCTGGGTTCTCAGCGACACAATATCTCTCATGACATGAGGATAGGTTCTATGGTTGAAAGGCTCTGTGCAGAAAATGAAATGCACATTCATCAACTAAAAATATTTTCTTTTCACTTTAATACATAAACAATATTATATAATTAGTTAGTTGAAGATGGAAGGCTGGAAGAGGGCTGAAGAACATACTCAGGAAGTAGACCAAAATACAGTTGCTCTACTAAATTGCATTGGAGGGCTCAACTCCAAGGCCTTGTAGCTTGGTCAACAATCATCATGGGAGAAAGTTGTGGTGGCATCTGATGGGGAAAGAAACGTTGCATTAATACTAGGTTAGGCTATTGCATATTGGAGTTAATGCTGGTTACCACATAATACATTTTTCTTTTTTCTTTCTTATGGTTTTGCTGTACAGCAACTGTCTGCTGCCAAATTCTAGCACATCAGCTGATCTTCATTGTCCCCTCTTTTGGAGTTCACATACCCTTAGGCAAATAAGTTCTTTATAGGATGCAGAAGCTGATAGAAAATGAAGTGAGTGTTATAAATGCATGTACATTTCATTTCTTGTTTGTTTCTTGAAGTAACTGAATGAGTATGTGCAGTGGGACTGGTCCAAAACAGTCCCCCTGATTCTTCTTCTAGTTCTTGAGTTGCCTATTATTTTGTTGCCGAACTGTTGTAGGGGAAGGGGGCCATTGGATTGCAATAACAGAAGTGGAAGTACTTTCTTTAAAAAAGGAAGAGGAAAAGGCATTATGAATGAAGAAACCAAGGACTTTACAGCCCATGATGAGTTTTTGTTGTCCTGTTATTATTGATGCTATTTTGTGGGTGTTTCAGTCAATACAGTTTGAGAGAGCCAGTTTGGTGTAGTGTTTAAGGCACCAGACTAGAAACTGGGAGACACTGAGTTCTAGTCCCACCTTAGGCATGAAGCCAGCTGGGTGACCTTGGGCTAGTCACTCTCTTTCAGCCCTAGGAAGAAGGCAACGGCAAACCACTTCCAAAAAAACCTTGCCAAGAAAACTGCAGGGACTAGTCCAGGCATTCACCAGAAATAAAAAGCTGACTTGAGGGCACACCCCCCCCCCAAAAAAAGTCAATACAACAAATGAAATAGTTCTGGGATCAGTCCCTGGTTTCCTGGTGGGCAATTTTAGTCCAAAATGATACTTTATGAGTTTGCTGCAGTCATTCTGTCTGCTGAGAGTTTATTTCTAAGACAGAAATTTATTTCTATGACCAGATCTGTCCCTTGGGTCCTATAATAGCTTTTCAGTTTCAATCAAGAGGTGACCTATTAGGCAAAGAGAAAGCTCTTTCTGTCCTTATTTCCCCATTTTATTCCAGTTAGTTTATTCCACTATCCTCCTTGTTTTTCCTTTTCTCTGCCAAGATAGGACAACATATCAAGTTGTTTTCCACTAGTTTGATTTGAAGTCCACTCCATTTTATGATTCTTTCCCAAAATAATGGTATATAATTCTGGAAGGCTCTGACTTTTCCAGAACCTGCCAATACTTCCTCCTTATGTACGGATGGTGCTGCTTTTTACACAAGTTTGGGCACCTGAAAACTCACATTGATATTAGACTATAGATAGTTTGGTGAATGATTGGAATATAAATCTACCAGTGGCTATTCTCCATATTTCACTTGATCATGTATTGTTTTGTAAGGCCTGCTGAAGAGGCTAGCCTATCCCAAGTAATTGAAGCTGAAATCCTATCCATACTTCCCTGGAAGTAAGTCACATTAAATTCAGCAAGATTTATTTCTAAATAGAGTTCTGCATGACTGCATAATAATTGTGAATGTTAGATTATTAAATGAAGTTTAAGTTGATGTGCCTGCCAGATGAGCAATCTGTGGGCTATGGTCAATAGTTTGCTTTATGAATTGAGGAAACCTGAGCTATAGGGCAATGTGTTTTCATTTCAAAGGTTATTGGGATTTCAGTTTCAGTCTTTCTCAGTAAACTGCTGGGGGTGGGGGGACAAAAATGTGTGACTTCCTGCCTTGATATTTGCAGGTGTTTGTTACGGTTCCCAGGTTTGAAGTTTTGTTAAGAGCCACAAGCAAAGACAATCCATCTGAGAAGTTGCCTGCTGTTAGGTGCCAATAACTCCTGAATACTTCAGCTAATTTTGCGCTGCTGAAATGTTGAGAACAATGTGATTTCTTGAAAGATGGGAAGTGCTGGCTGGCCATGCAATCTGTACCTTTGCCTATGTTAGGAGTTTTACTGCTTGTTACCTAGCTCCCCAGGCACCAACTTCCACTCCTCTGTCATCATCTCCTAGAAATAATTACTTAAATATTTAAAAAGGATCTTACTGTGTTAGGGTATAGAGAAAGAAATACCCGTTGTAGTTTGATATAGATAATTTCTTATTTTTTAAGAGTTGAGGGGAGGTTGAAAGAATAACTGATGCCCAGAATATGTGTATTTATTCCATTCTTGAAAAGGGTTATAAGTTTTTGTATTCTTTCAAAGCCTGCAAAACTAACTAGTAGCAACAGCAGGTTGAAAGAGAAATATAAGGGGGGGGGGGATGCTTTAGGAATTTTACTTTGTTTTGTAGTTTTTTATTCTGTAATAAAACTCCAGTGTGACATACAAATACACACACACACACACACTATATATATATAGTGTATTTATATATGTATATGCACACATATACAAAGCATTATAGAAATAAACAGTTACAACATTTTGGAGAAAGAGAGAACCAGTTGCCCAGACAGATGGTAAGCTCTTCATAGCATATGTTTGACTGAAAACTAGACATTTACTTGTCTGAGATGCTTTAAGTTGCCTTTTGCACTGAGCATGGAGTTGGATGGCCTATTGTTATCTATAAAAACAATAATCACCATCTACATCAGACAGAAATATATAACCCAAAGGATGCTCCCCTGGCACTGAAATGCTCTCCATACAAGTGCAACAAATGGAAAGGTCTATTCTTGAGTCCCACCTTTTGGATTCTTCATATGCCTTTGTTTCTTGAAGTAGCTAAATGAGTATGTGTAGTAGGACTGATCCAGAATTGTTCCTCTAAGTCATCTTCCAATTCTTGGGTTGCCCATTGTTGAGGCAACAGCTGCATAACTTGAGATGACTCAGAAGATTCACTCCAGAGATCAAATGTCACAGCAGAAAACAATCACGACCCCTTTTTCAATTATCAATGCAGTTATATTTAAAGTACTGGATATACTTGTGCTAGCTGTGCAATGGAATGGTTGTGACTGGTCATGAAAGAGAAAAAGCTCCTAAAAGTGTCAGCACGCTCCATGGAGGCAGTACAAGGTACCAACTCAGTGTTAGTAATATTTATTGGGAAGGGACTTGTAACTAAAATCACAGGTTCATAAACTAATCTTTAAATGTTGCCAATCTCACTCAGTGTTTTTGTTTTTTTTTAAAGACAAGTTGTACAAAAGCTTTTAGCGTACATTGTCTGCATATCTGGGACAGTTATATGTGATTGCTCAATCCAAACAGGAACGGCTGATTTTTAATGAGACACCATAGGGCAAGGACAGATTCCCCACTCCCCCCATATCCATATATGCATAAGTATTAGATAGAAATGTTTATCAAACTATCGAAATCAATAAAATAATACTCATAGACCGGAACTGATAATAAAGTTTCTAGAGAGCAGGAAGGTTGACAAAAGAAAATAATTCTTAATGCAGTACATAATTAAATCTTTCAGTTCACCACCATAACAATTTTGATGATGGCTACTATATTAAATTCTTTAAAAAAGAATTATTGTAAATTCATGGAAGTTTAGTCTAGTAGAGAGCATTTAGTGTTGGCACTTAAAGGAGCTCTGCATATACAACTCCTATAAGTATTGGATGCTGGGGACTAGAAAAAGGCTACTCTATTTATCTTAACGTTCCACTTGTGAAAAAGCAAAGACTCAGTGGATCTTGGTCTGATCCACAAAGTGGTTTTGGGTTTGTGTGTTGAAATTTCTACATTCACTAGAGGAATCAATGTACTATATTCTGGGAATAATATGGAGGCAGGCGTTAGTTTCCCTTTTTTTAATGGACCACTTAGAAAATAAGTGGCACTTTAAGTGTCCATTAACTCTCATTTAACTAATGCTAAATTGCATTTGGGCACCTATGGACACACTTGCGAAAGCCATATTAATACCAGATGAATTCATTAGGAGCAGGGCTATTACTTCCAGTAGTAAATGAATTCATAATGATGGGAAATCTGAAATAAAGTGTTACCAAAAAATAATCCGTAGCATGCTAAGTGTCTATTAAGTACAGGGAAATGACTCTCAAATGCCTGTGTGAAATACAAATGTAACTGCCTTGAATAAGAGTTGTGTGATAGAATTATAGAATATTTGTCTTCAGGAAGCAGGGGGTCATTAAATATACAAACCAAAGAGATTCCGCCTGCCACTCTTGACCTTCTACATGTGTTTCTAAGTTGTTGCAAACAGAAGGAATCTGGCTTTTTAGGTGTTCTTATGGTTTTTATTGATGTGTAGAGCTGTCAAAATTGAGGACACATGTTAACCTTGTGTTTTAAGATGAGAGATTGACCAAATATTTAATAGGCTGTTTTGGACCTGATAGACAGGAGTAAAATATTGTGAGTAAATTAATTAACGAAAGGGACTAAGTCTGTTCAGGCAATGTTATCACATGTCATGCTCCCAGATGACCAGAGCTGAGGAACTCTTCCTCTGTTAAAAATGGTACAGTGTCATCAGTCCTTCAGAAGTACAGTGGGACTCTCTGCAATAAGAAAGCATTGTCAACCCCTATGTTGAAAGCCTTCTTTACCTTTTTGGAAGTCACTGCTCATATTTACAGCACACTTAAACTGGTTTATTGTCTACCATCTCCCCCACTGTTCTTGAAAACAATGCTAGCAGAATTCTTAATAAGCACATTTAAGTTCACTTTCCTGGATAGGAGATGGAATGGCAGTTAATGATGGTATATCTGAATGCAGATATTACTATATGACATGGTTTCTGCATGGGAAAGTAATCTAAGCCTTTAAAATGTTAACTAAAAACAGCACATGAGAGTGATGGATGAGGAGGATGTCATGGCCCACACACTTCCCCTATGATGTCTTCTGGTAGATGAGGAAGATCCTTAGGGAGACTGTAATTGTTTGACTGAATATCAGGGCACCAAAAGCCCCAGTTGTACAAGGTTCACAGTTTTATAAAGGATTGTAACCATGTTCACCCCAGACAATTATATGCTCCCTATAGATCTTCCCTGAAAACAGAGGAAGGTAACAAGAAGAAACAGGCAGGCTTGTTGAATATATATATCTATTACTCTGGTGTGTTCATATTAGTGTTTTTTTTAACACCTGAAGATAATTTGTCCTTTTAACAAATCAAAATGATCAAATCCAGCACCAAATTATGAATCAGTTTGTTATTTACATGCTCTGTTATCTTAAAGAAATCTAAATTTCTGGTGTCATCTGGCATCTCATATCGGATTGGTTTGTAGAATACTGTATGTCTGTATAATTCTGCATCTGTCTGTTAGCTACTTAAATTTTACACTTAAGGCACAATAAGAAGCTGCTTGCTTGAAAACAAAGAGGTCAGTTTGGTGGTCTTTTAATAATAGTTAGAGCTATATACAGAGGAGGAATGCTCTTAATCTTATATTTCATTTTAAAATAATGAATACTTGTGGGTAGCCTCTACTTAGGTATTTTTTAAAGTGCAATTACCTAAGTGTCATTTTTTATGCATATCTCAGTAAGTCAGCCCATGGGGATTCTGTCATATAAGGCATGGGAATTGTAGAAGTGGAGGCTTCTATTTTTTTTTTTTAAAAAGGAAAGTGAGGAGTTATTTTTTATTTTGATAAGAACAAATTCTAATTAGCTGTTTTATGCAGCAACATTTTAAGCATCATTGTACATTTCCTAAACTGTGATAAACCCTAATAAAAAAACACAGTCTATCCAAAGAAGCAACAAAGTCATTCAGCTATTCAATAAAAAACCCATTCTTTTATAACATATTTATGTTGTCCAGAGATTTCTCTTTATGCTATGGAATTCCTTCCTTCCTTCCTTCCTTCCTTCCTTCCTTCCTTCCTTCCTTCCTTCCTTCCTTCCTTCCTTCCTTCCTTCCTTCCTTCCTTCCTTCCTTTATATGTATACACCCACACACACACAAATACATATACACATATATTGCAGTAAAACTTCCATTTAACAGGCTTATATTAAGCATACTTTTGCTTCAGACATCCCCACAAAATAATGGATAAAGTCCACTTAATTGAGGTTGTGCTAATCTTTCTGGGAAGGCACTGGGAAGACTGGTGTGTGTGTGTGTGTGTGTGTGTGTACATATATGGGATGTCATTAGGAAGATGGGAGGTGGGGTGGACAGATGGGAAGATTGGCAGCAACAAAGGATGGTCCAGGGAAAATCAAGGGGTAGGCAGGAAGATTGGGGGCTTGGTGAAGAAGGAGTGGGTTGTGCTCCTTCTGGCTATCAGGCTTTTAGCACAGGATTGGGAGGTGTCAAAGAAGGTGGGCGCCTTGGTTGTGGGTGGCTGGAAGAAAGTGCTGCTGCTCCCATAGCAGTGAGTGGGTGAGGAAAGTGGATATGGCTATTAACAGGACAAGATAGCTCTAGCACCAAGTCCAAACAGCTTAAAAGAACCAGGAGGCCTTGAGCATACTTTTATGGATATGCACATACAGAACCGTAACTTTTCAGATTTAATAGATACTCAGTTTTAATGGACCTCCTTTCCCTGTAATGGTCTGTTAAATTGAGATTTTACTTTAATACCATATTGCTTATCCTTACTCAATGGACAATCAAGAGCTAAGGATGTGTAGTTGTCTTGTAACCATTAGAAAGCTAAACCAAATGAAGTCCATTTTGTCATTTTCATGAACAATAATAAGAATGGAAAGAATAACTGCTGGACATAAAGAACCCAATTTCTATAAATTTATCACATTGTTATGCTTATGGAGGCCATTTTGATGACTGTCTCTTTGGAATCAACATTTTGTTTCCCCAACATTTTGTTTCGCCAAATGTTTTCTCAAAATAACACAATGTCAAGAAAAATTCTGGAAAAAAGAAATGGAAATGGAAGCCATCAAGCTCTGCCATTTCCCCTCAGAACGACCCCAAACAATGCAACCTGATTTCTTTCCTGTCATGCAGAATAAGCAAGCCATATGGAAGCCATATATCTATTAGCTTACCCCTTTCTACAGATATTGTTGGGAAGATTGGCCTCTTTGGCCAAGCTACATCTCATTTGGGAGTCTGAGAAACATTGCTGCCCATTGGAACATGGACATCTCCTTTTTAGGGCCTATATTGCTAGTGAGATTATTTCTTTGGGTAGCCTGGGGGGGAAAAATATAGGTGATTAAATGGCAGCAGGTCTCCCACATGTGCTTCTCAAAGACTGTATGTAACATACCACCCTACTTACTTGCTCTTTCTCTTTCTTTCAATGGTGCAGTGGTAAGGATTGAAGAGACATAAACTAGGCAAGGACACCATTTCCGCCCCCCTCCCCCATTATATGGAATCAACCCTATTTACTAAAAAACAATAAACTAATAAATACAAATAAACATTCTAGATAGAGGGCAAGCATTTATGACCTTTATTTCTGAACTTATTATCTAGTATGATGGAAACAGGCCCCTGAAGATCAAGGCACATTACCCAAGAATGGAGCAGTGAACTAAGGAGCAAAGTATGGAAATCATTGAGATGAGTTAGTATGGATCCTTTCCAGTGTATAGTTTTATTTAACTCTGCTGCAGTCCTTAATTTTCATCTCTGTCTATCCTGGGATGTCATCCAGTTTGTATATTGCAATGTAGCTTTATTCTTGCTTCAGCATAATCATGGATTTGATTTAAGACTAGCTATCAAATACATTCATCTGCCAACAAGGCATTCCACTGTAACTTATTTCATTATTCAAGATTTGGAAGAAGGGGCGGGTTTGCAATGCCCATCATTCTTTAGGAGTTTCTTTGTGATGTTGTGGCATGTGGCAGATTCAATTACTTATGAAGCTGAAGTTTCCCAGGCTCTCCACTATGGGCTTAGCAACTGTAAATGAGAGGCTGCAGAGACTAGAAATGAATGTCTTGCATATATTACATACACACACACGCACACACACACATGTGAATACCAGGAAAAGAAATCTATAGTAAAAGTGTGAACTCTCCCAGATGTTAAATGAAAACACTGCTGCAGGAAACATAAGTATGTTCTATCCAATATTATTTTTATTCTGAATCTTTGATATTGTGGCTGATGGCAGAATATGTGCAATAAACCCTGGGGGAGGCCACTGGGTAAGAACTGCTGTAAAGTGTTAATCACCTATTGAGGTTGCAAACTATGTCAATACACCTGGATCTAAGTTATTGACATGCCTCCTATTTATTCCAGCCCTACAAAAGCCAAGCTCTTTAGAACTGGACTCTAATCAGTCATGCTTTACTGATCCCACCAAGAAGCCCCAGTCGATAAAGGTGCTTTGCATCTTAACCTTTTGAAGTATGTAAAAATTACAAGCAGGATTGATAACATTGATTCAGAGAAGGTTCTTGAGGATTGCAACCCTTTAGAAGGAGAGGCTCTTTTGGGTGCGTGGCATCTATTCACAGGGTGCCAGCAGTGAATATGGATAGAAACTTACTTGCTGGATCAAGCATGTAAGTTGAGAAAGCTCTTTACATTTGGGACTCAAGGGCCCAGTTGCTGTGTATTTGTTGTAAGAATTATCACAACAAGAATGGGTAATGTAGATGTTCATTCCCAAAGTGACAGTTGTGTTGGGGCTTGGTCTATCAGGAAGGTATATTTGCTAACCTCCTAATCCTATTTTCAAGATCCATTAAAATGACTTACTCTTTAACACACTTTAAACAATCTGTTGCATTATTAATTGTGAGGAGGGGGTGAAGTGCAATAAAAGGGTAAACATCCCCCAGCATTTCAAAGCCTGCTTAAAGACCATACAGGAAATCTCTCCCAATGATACTGAGTCCAGAATACAAAAGATTATATGTGGAGGTTTGTTCTGGTTTTGCTCAGGGTTCAGATAAATAATTTTTGATTTTAGAGGTAGTGATCTTGCAGATCTTTGTCTCTCCAGAGATTAATGCACATTCTCTATTTCAAAAAGATGCATTTGTCAGCCTTCCTCCAGTTTATCCTGCCGAGTAGAATCCTGCCCTTCTGCCCCCAAATCCTATCCTAAATGCATCATGTTACATTCCCTAAAGAAGAAAAAGTACTTATATGTTCAGAAGATTTTTTTGTTATTATTATAACTTCTAAACTTGCTAGGATTCTTGAGATCATCATCATCATCATCATCATCATCATCATCATCATCATCATCATCATCTATGGCAGGGAATTCTGTGAGTCCCAAGAAAATGTCAGTGGGTATCACACTGGTAGTCCAGGATCAAGAGAAAAGGCAAGTCATACAAGTAATCAATAAATAATCTTCAAGCAGGATTTAGAGGTTATACATTTTCCCAATCAAAAAGATGGCTGAATGTGTATAGTTGCACCTGTGCATCCTTATATGCTTCAGTAAGCAGATGGGGAATTCTGGGAACTTTATCCTTCAGTAGGATTCAAGGTACAGCTAAACATTTGGAGACCAATGTGTATTTTGGAAATTTTGCTGCTGCTTCTTCACTGCAAAATTACCTTGAAAGCAATAAGAGGGGGTGATCATAGCCTTTCTCTTGTATGATGGTTTACTTTCACAAACTTTCTGCAGCTCTGCAATCACCAGGGCTTTCTAATAATGCCATCACATCTGGAATCTCAGGAGAAAATATCGTGGAAGGAGCAATGGAACAATAGAAGACTGCTTGTCAACACAGCATGGCAGTCAGTTGAGTACAGGAGAAAAACAAGTACAAAAGGCTAGTGACCACAGGTTCTACTGTTAATTTGACAGGACTCAGGTCATATGTAAATAAATGAGTTTATCATAATTTACAAGGTATAAGCCCAGGCTCTTTTTAAATAAAATAAATATGGCACAAAGGAAAGCAAGGTTCAGGAGGATAATGACAAGCTGGAACAATCAGCAGAAACCAGCAAGATGGATTTCAGTGGTAGGATGCATAGTCCTACATTTGAGTAGAAAAATCAAAGTCATGACTATAAAATGGGTGGATGGGGGACTATACTGGGCAGGAGTGCATGTGAAAAGGATTTAGATGCCTTGGTGGATCGCAAACTGAACATTTAAGCAGCTATAGAAAAGCAAAAATAATCCTAGTTGTATCAACAGAAGCATAACATCAGGTTCAAGAGGAGTCACGATTCCTCTCTACTCTGTTTTGATCAGACCACACTAGATTATTGTGTACAGTTGTAGATATGATATTTTAGGAAGAACACCAACAAACTGGAGTGGAGTTTGTCCAGAGGACAGCAATTAAGAAGATAAGGGTCCTGGAAGGGAAATAAATGAGAAGCAATTGGAGTTATGGGGTAGAGTTATTCTGGAGAAGAGATGACTGTGGGGAGACATGGTAGCTCTCTTTGCGTACCTGAAGGGTTGCATGTAGAAGACAGGGAAAGAAGTCAAGACAAGAAACAATGAACTCAAATTATAAGGAAGTAGATTTTCATTGAACACCAGGAAAATATATCCTAATGATAAGAACTGATTAGTAATGGAACTGGATTGCCTCGGGGGTGATGGACTCTCTTTTGCTGGATGTATTACAGAGGATGGTCATCTATCAGGATGCTGTGGTAAGGAATTCCTGTACTAGGCAGGATTTGGGCCAGATGAACTCCAAGCTTTTTTTCCAGTTCCATGATTCAATATATAGGCAAATGAACATATATTAAACATTTTAAAATAGTTCTTATGAACAATTTGTGAAAGGGCATATCTGTTCCCAAGTCTTTTCACCTTTCGCCTATGTTCTTCAACTGTTTTGCAGGCTCCTGATTATAGTAATCATTTCTAAATGTACAGGCATGCATATAATTTAGCAAATGAGAATCAGTTGTCACCTTTAGCTTCTTCTTGGTGATGTCCTTTTTATAGCCATCCATACCTTGCCACCCTTATGGTTTCCTCTGATCCTGTAATAGTGAAAAAAGTAAGGTAGACAAGCAGCATATGTCTCAGTCATTATTTTAACACAATATTTCAAGGTAAGTTGCTTTTTCTTTTCATACTGTGGCACAGCTGTCCCATTTACCCAGGGCTAAACTCTGTTAAATAGAGGAGCCAAGTTCTGAGAAAACACACATAGGATCATGCTGTAAATCATCCTGATTAATATCCTTCAACTCTTACTTCATCAGGTGTATTTGTAGAATAAACATGTGAACAGTGGCAAGCCATTTCTGAAGTGCCAGATCACCCTCAGGGGAATGACTTCAGATATTCTGTGTATGAATATCTGCTTCAACTATTTTCCATAACTGCTGGCATTATACAAAACCTCTGGTAACAATTACAACTGTCTCACCACATTTATGTGCAAATTGGAAGTACTTTGTTCCTGCATAATCTAGCTGGTGATGCACAAAGAGGTATGACAATACAGAGAGTCATTGCAAGGCTAAACTTAAACTCTCATGGATTAGTACAGCTTGTTCCAGTCCAGAACTGCTTTCTTTCAGTCAGAGGCAGGAACAACACAACACCAATTTGTTCCCAAGATTCAGGCTTAGCAGGGTTTTGTTAAAAAAGAAAAAAAAGAGAGAAAATTTTTTGGTTGTTATAACGGGTGTGAGCTATCACAAGACATTTACTAAGAGGCAAAGATGTCCCCAGGGGAGATAAAAAGCTCAAGATGGCAGCCATGACTACATGATTAAAGTCTTGCCCCCCCTTTTTTAAATGTGCTATGAGGCAGACAAAGATATCTGTCTGTCATCTATTTATTTATCATCTGCCTGTCTGTCTGTCTGTCTACCTACCTACCTACCTACCTACGTACCTACCTCAGCCTTTCTTAATTGGTTATCAGATTTTATCATTGCATAAATGAAATTAGGACTTTATGGTCAATATGCATCATTTCCCGTATTTAACTGTTGTTTTAATGGCCTTTCCCTAGGTTTGAGAGACCCTGTGGAACTCATCACTGCTTTCAGCAACCTAAGTAATTTGATTTTATCTACACAGTTGTCTCAGTGCTTCCTTCAACTCCAGATCATTTATGAAATGAAAATTCTATATAGATTCTTGGGGAATACCACTGTCTGTATTCCTCCATTTCAAGAACTACCCACCTTTTGAGGAATTTATGAGGAATCTTACAAAATGGTAGCCAAGGTAGGTATAGCCTATTACACAACACCAGAAGGCAAATGAAGTATAGGAATTAATTTTAAGTAGTTTTTCTTACTAACTACCCATTACCCATGCTCCTGAACAGAAAGCCTAATTTAGGAATTAGGTATGAGTGCTATATACATTTGCTGAATGTTGAGATACCTAACATGAGATCCACATACCAAAATAATTAAACAAAATAAATTACTTAAAAAACTATACTGATTAACAATAAAACTAAGGTATGAAGCTTTAGGCAGGCTAATAGTTACATTCCTTTGCTATAAATAGTCACAGATAAAAGACAGTAAAATAATGCATATTGGGACGACTTCTCTAGTGTCAGCCTTACTAGGTAGATCAGACAGGAAACACAACCAGATGAGCTAATGTTACTTTATTGTAAAGCTACATTAACAGAATCTTGCAAATCTGAAAGTACAATTCTCCTCCTGTTTCCTTTACAGCCTGAGAAACTAGTTAGCGTCTCTTCTGAGCCTCTTGCCCCACCCACTATCCAGCTGTGGGCTATGCTGTTTCTTATCAGATTGTTCCTAGGCAGCGTTTCTTGGCCCATTCTCCCAAGGTCTTTCCCACATACCATTACACTAGTCAGGGACCCCAGGCCAGAGGAAACAAAACCTGAGTCACTCTCAAAGTGGTGCTTATATACTAAACAATAGCCCACCCAGAATATATCTCCCCAGAGGCTCATCTCCTGGAATGTGGACATCTCTGAGCTGCAGTTCCTTCTCTTCTATTACATATGATTAAGCAATGATAATGTTTGTGATCAGTCTACTATTTTTAAATAGTAATGGTTACAATTAGCACTGAACATATACAAGAAAAGTGATTCCTTTTCTGATGAACAGAACCTCTTGACCAAAGAAGATATTGAAAGGCTCCACATCTAGATAATTGCCAACATCTTACAAGGAAGAGAAAATATGGAAAGACATGTACATTCTAAAGGTGCAAGTTAATAGAAAGGATTAATAAAGAATGAAAAGTGATAATCAATAAATGATAAAAGTCACCTTTAAATGGATAAAATATAACATGGCTTGCCTACTGTTAAAACCCATGCCTAGTTAAAAGCTCAAACCTACAAAGAAGTGGAGACTGGAAGGAATGAAGTGTCAAAATTGGCATTCAAGCATACCCAGGATATGCTTGGGATGTGAGCCTTCACCACAACATCTGGGCATTGATCATGAGGCCTGTCTATCTTAAGCATCAGGCCTATGAGCTGCCAACCACTTCAGCTAAAGGAAAATAAAATATTACAGTACTTTAGTCTAAATCAAAATACCCCCAGGGAACAAAGAGAACAGACATATGTAAGACCACATACAACAGAAGACTACAAAGGGCAGAGAACAAGGAACTGATGAAGGGTAAGAGAAATAGATGCATGGAAGCACCTAAGAAAAAGAGTGAGGCATTAACCTGGAATTAGAAGCCAGCTACAACACAAGGTCACAGAGCTATATTGATTTGATTTGCAACAGTGTCATGAGGAGATTGGGTAGGTATAGTTTCATAAAGGAAGGCCAAAGGCAAGGCAAACAAATGGACACAGTCATGCTCCTCAGACAGTGAATCTTGAGCCCATCCTCCAAAGCCAAAGGTTCCTAACAAAAGCACTGGCCTGCGGCTACCCAACATTTTACTTTATAAGACTGCCTCTAGGATTTATGTGGGATCCATAGGCATTGTTGAAATATGAATTAGGTTTGAGGTTGATGCTTTACTTGGCAGCATTGCTAGCTTCTCATTCTTACTGGGGGGAGCCTACCAGACACCAAGAAACATGTGGGCAGGCATTGAAGACTCAGGGATTATTGTGCTAGTTAATTTACTTGTGCTTCAAAATAACAGGGTAGAAGGGCTTCACTCCTGATTTGTTGACTGTATCAGCAAACGACTATGAACAGATTGAACACAGACAACACTGTCATCGTTGTTGTTGCTTTCTTCCTGTGGCCGTATCCGGTGTAAGAGGACCAATAAAAGAAACATATTGAAGTTATGGAAAGGAAAATACATCAGCAGAGAAACCTAGTGTCAGAAGTCAAATTGCATGTAAATTGCAGGCAGAAGAGTATGTCTGTGTGGGATTTGCAAGGTTGCCTTTTTTGATGGGTAAGTGTGATGTCTTTTTAAAAAAAATCCTTCTATTTCTAAGGTTCTCTCCCCCCACCCCATGTTTACAATCTCTTGATGTGACCACTAGAGAGCAGGCTTAACCTAGTAACAAGAACTAATTAGTCTGTGGCCTCTTCATTTCTGCAGCCTTTCACCTATCTCTTCTGTTCCCCCTTCCACCTCTACAGCCCTCTTCCCTTTCTGTCTTTTTTCTCTCTAATATATAGGCAAAAGGGATTTAGATGGTTCTTAGTTCTGTCTCTGATACTGTGTAGTCTTAGGCCTAATTAAAATGCCACAGATGGCCTGAACCCCACATGAAAGTTTGATGAGGAATTGATCAGCTAAACAAACAAGAAATTTAGCTGGGTGAGTGAAGGTAATGTTTGTTCAAATGTGTAATGAGTTCCATAGGGAATATTTATGGGACCTTAGTGATGGCACGAGTGCTTCTTTTTCCTTGATTTTCCTCTTACTTACCTGCCCTCTCCTTGTTTGGACTACTTGCATAAAGGAAATTCCAGGACTGCATCAAAGGGCTTGTGAATGTTGAGAAATTAGTCCTTCATAGCATATGTGACCATAGAGAATGTGACTGAAGGATTTAAAATCAAACCAAATGGGGGATTAGTTAAAATGGAGCAATAGCTACGAATATTATATTGATCTTTCAGTGCATGTGGTATGCGATTTTGCATAGCTCCCTCATGTATCTGAACTGCTTCTGGTATAGTTACAGGCTGGTCTGTACTTTAACTGAGTATGTTTTGTGCTTCAGGTTAAGTTTAAGAATTCTTTTGTTATGATAAGCTGTGTAATTTATAGACCACTGTGTTCAGTCTTGGGGTAGATTTATATTCTCCTTAAGTCCTGAGGAGAACTGGATGGACAGTGTTTGTAGTGGAAGTGTTTTCCAAAGGCAGGAAGAACAGAGATTTTCCTCTCTTCAATGCATGACTTAGCAGCAGTGTCAAAACCGAATTCCAAGAGTGAGATGGTGATGATGAAGATGATCATCATGAAATATAATAATTATGTAGAGCTCATTATTTGCTTAAATGTATATATTATTTGGAAACTACAATCCACACTGTTGCGAACCCAAAGCATGTATTTTTCAAGTTGATTTGGATGAATTGATTAAAAACCTGGGTTCAGTGCAGGAACATGGGGTTTTTATAAAAGTGCATTTGTTTTTTTTCCTTCAGGTTTCTATGCTGTTTAGACACAACTGAGTCTAAAATATATCAGTAACAGGAGTTAAAACAATACACCATAATACATAGTGACTTCATCAATTGTATTGCACCAAAGAAAACACTGTCAACGATATAAATAATCACATACTGTAGGGAGGGGGTCATATCCAATTGCAGTCCCCAAAGACTTATTGGGACAACCAGGTTTTCAAGGCCTTCCTAAACCTCAACAGAATGCTCTAATCTCAAGGCAATTGCTGCTCTAGAGAAGTGAAGAGCAGCAGTGGGGAAGGCCTGTCTTTGTGGTCTGTGAAGGTGACACTTCCTCAGAATGGAGATCTGAAGATTGACCTCACTTCCAGATCTTACTGGATGGGCAGATACTGTCTTGCTGGGAGCTGGCAGTCACAAAGATCCCCAGAGCCTGAGCTATGCAGGAGGTTAAAGGTGAAACCAATACCTTGAGTTGCACCCAGAAGCTATCAACCAATGCAGTTCTTGAAGTAGTGATGTTACCTGAGTGAAATGAGCACCCATAACTATTCAAACCAACCATTTTGCACCAGCTATAGCTTCTGGGTGGTCTTCAAGGCAGCCTCATATAAAAGGTAGTGCAATTGAGAGGTAACCAAGCATGCATGATTTGAAGCAGGACCTCCTAATCCAGGAATGATCATAACTGGTGCACCAGGTGGAGTTGTGCAAAGACTCTTCTGGCAACAGCTTCCACCTGCTTTTGGAGCAGGAGCTATACGTCTGGAAGGACCTATAGATTATCAAGATTCTGTGAAAATGTTTGGGAATCAGGCTATGAAGGAACAGTTTATTCTACTGTAGAAGGAATCATACTAGTACCCACCCCTGTCCTAAGATGCTTTGAACTCTCACATTCCTAGCCAAAATAGCCAGTGGGATTGTGAAACTTGTGTTCAAACATGTAAAAGGCACCATGGTGCCATCCATGCTCCTATAATGCCAGAACTGCATTATAGTTCTTTTGACGTTCTCATTTTGTTATAATTATGGACTGAGAGCCAGTTTGGTCTAATGGTTAAGGCACCAGGCTAGAAAGCAGGAGACTGAGTTCTAGTCCTGCCTTAGGCATGAGAGCCAGCTGGGTGACTCTGGGCCAGTCTCTCTCTCTCAGCCCAACTCACCTCACAGGGTTGTTGTTGTGGGGAAAATAGGAGGAGGAAGGAATATTAGGTATGTTTGCTGCCTTGAATTATTTATAAAAAGACAATAAAGGTGGGATAAAAAAAATCTAAAAAAAATTATCTTATGCAAAATGCCCTTACTTCCCCTCTAAGGCGAAAAAGAAAAACCAAAAAGGAATACTGTGTGAAGTATTATCTAAGCAACAAAGCATGTGTGTGTGTGTGTGTGTGTGTCATGCATTCCCTGAAAATATTGACAATGTGGCAGAGTTTAAAATCTGCTTGTACAAGTTTCGATGGGCTAAACAAACTGTAGGCAAACAAAATATAGCAAGTGAGAAGTCTTACGTTTGTGGGATGGGGAAGTGTTGCCATTTAAGCATCCTGAAAATTGTATCCTTTGGTAGCAAGTTCCTCTCAACCACATTTCTAAGGGAAAATGCTGTCATCCCATAACTGTGTTCTGCCATTGGTTTGCAAAACAGATACTTTATGTCCAAACTCTGCTTCAGGCCATGACACACCTTAGTTTTGGAGATGCGTCTCAAAATATAAAATTGGACAAATTAGTCACATTCAAAGTAGTTGGAATGGTATAGCTGGATATCTAACAGAGTATCTTCTGCTTTAATAAAGTCTAGTGTGTCTAGAGTTTGCACATTACCAGCAATTCCCTATGTGATATCCTCAGAGAAGAAATTCTTAATGCAGGCTTCTCCCTGTCTTGCTACAGTTGGTGCCAAGCCTTATAAACTCTGCATCAACTAAGACCCATATTAAGCTGGTGCTGCTATTCCTTTTTATCTCTTTTGATGATGGCCTGCATTTTAGTCTTTAAAGTATTTATGGTTTATTTTTGTTGCTTTTGGAAATTGAATGTATTATTTAACACTTTAAAAAAGTGCAAAACTGTATAAACAAAAATAAACACACATTTTACATCTCAGGCAGCTATGTTCAAGTTACTCAGTGACAAATCCTTATTTGACTTACAAAGTTTGAAATGGTTTTTATACAGCTTATGAATGGTGAAGTATATTAATGGATTTAAAGTATTTTTCAGCAATAGTAATAGTTCTGATTCAAACATTGTTAGGAACTGGAACACTATTGTTAGGATAGGAACACTATCGCTGTCACAAGCATTAATTTTGCATTTAAAGGTGAATTAAAGGCCCTCCAGCATCCCTTAAAACTCTAATAACTTGTACTGTCTGTGTACATAACCTTTAGGCTCATAAGAAATTTTATAAAAATCTGCCAGTAACCAAAGGGTCTTTGAAGAAAAGAGGTTTTGTTTTGTCCTGGCTTTTTTAACCTGAAAGTGATCTGACCGAAGCACTAAGAAATTGCCATCACCAAGAGCTAACTATAAGCATGTTTAATGACAGGCCAGAGACGATCAGCCCAAGGGCACTTTCTGTCACTGCTGCACCATAGCATCACAGTTTAAATTAATAAGCTTTTCATGCACCAGTTTTCAATTAGAGGAGTGTATATCTTTCAGATTTGAAATCAGATCAGGCAGAGACATGTGGTAGTCACAGAACAGCTCTCAGTTTGTGGTTAAGAGAGAGCAGTCTTTACACTATCAGATGGTTTACTTGCAGCTTAAGTGTTGCCCCCAAATAAATGTGCACAGTTATGTCTGTTGAATTAAAATAAGGTGAAGATGGCCATGTGTCTTATTTTATAGAGGGCAGTCATCTATTAACAACATCATCCATTTCAAGAACTGCAAATCAAGTGTTAATTTAACAGATCTTAAGGAGGAAGACCAGAAACCTTGAAGTTGCCATTCAACAAACAGTATTTGCCATTCAATAGACAGAATCTGGTTACAGTGTCTGTCATTCAATTTCCATACTGTATATTTTTATTTTTATTCTAAATTAAATTACAATTTAGGATATGAATATCTTATGCAGCTAAGTGTCTTCTTTCTTTCTTTCTGGATATATTCCCTCTTTTTTGGTGATATACTTAATTTAAATATAAATCTTTTGAACTTGCTTGACAATCCAAAGTTAGAACTGGAGTTCAGTATTGTGGCCTTTATTTATATAAAATAAAATAGAGGGAAACTGATTTTAGAATTAGCACAAAGTATGGATTTTACTCAGGACATAAGTTCAAGAAATCTCCAGGAAAAATTCTTGGTCTCCTTCTAATGTAGTGGTGGCTTTGGCATTTCCAGGCATTAGTCAAGATGCAGAAGAAATCTTTAGCCCAGAGACACCACCTTTTTTGAATAACAACTTTGATAGTCAATCCACTAGAACTGGCAAAGAACTACAGTATGGGTAATTTCTTCATTCATTTTTAGGAGTCCAAAGCAAGCTTTTAGTGATGTCATCATGAAAGGAAATCCATTACACCAATGACAATGAAGCTAACTTGACAAAGTTTGATAGCCCCAACCCTATATCTATTTTATATTTCTGATGAAGAGTTGTTGTTATCCAGTTGTTTGCTGGAGTTGCCAGCAAAGCAAATTTCATATTCCAAAACCTCCTTCTTTAGGCTATAATGGCAATCATAAATGCGGCTTTTCACAAAGAACCTTCACCTGTCTTGGAATGTCCTCATCAATCAACAGATCTCAAGAGCTCAGTCTTTGAAGGTAGCTCTTTGAGAGAGCTCTTCAGGATCCCAAAAAAGTGTGTGGGTGTGGGTGTGTTGCTTCAGATCCATTCCTGATATGAAGCCACAAGGGCCCCATTCATAAAGCATTTGCACATCATGATAGTATATGCCCTCTGTTCCTTTGACACTTCCAGGTGGCAATAAACTTATGCAACAAAAAAAGTCATTTTAACTTTCCAACTTGTGAATTTCTCAGTCTCAGCTGCTTACCTATTCCCTAGATGTGAAGTAGACATGAATACCTATAAATAAATTTCAAAAAGGACACAGTGCAATAAAGAACTTGTTCTATTCATTTTTTTAAAGCAAGGTCTTCAAAAGGATTCAGATCCCAATACAAAAAGTAATGAAAAAATTGATGGAGAATTGTATAGTTCGGTAAGAGTATTACTGAGATATGACTGAGCAATGATGGGGATGTAGCCCTACTAGAAATTTGCCTGGCAAATAAGGCCAGGGAGGAAATTTTGCTGTGATTGTTCATGAGACCTGAATGACCATTAGGAGGATTGCCTCAGTCATAACTGGTTGAGATTGTGTAGATGTGGGCTACACCAACAGGTTAGGGCTATTTCTGCTGTATTGACCATTTAGTTACTCAACAGTGGCCCTTTAGAAGCTCCTAGAGTTCATCTCACAATTGGTCTTGTAGTTCCCAAGGCTTTTACTTTTGGATGTCTTCAACCTCCGTGCCCTGGGTGGGGGTTCTAATGTACTTCTGAGTTCATAGCTTCTATGGTAACTATGGGCGTGGTCACAAGTAATTGCAGTTCCAGCAGTCATGTATGGGTATATGCTTGAATGGGTCTTCACTATGGAGCAGATGAGACATGATCTGAAATGGTAGAAATTAACGTTTGGCCTTTGCTGTAGTAAGATCACTTCCTTCCACAGTAGTACTGGACCTTTGCAAGGGCACTGGGATCTTTAGATTGGTTTATCTCAGCTACCTAACAGAACTATAAGGCTTCTAGAAGGTCTTGAGGAATATCCCAATAATTTGGCAGCCAAGTCTTTCTAGTGCTAGTTAAATGCTCCTGAAAACCTGCAAGCAGGACCTGTAAGTGAAATCACTTTTCTATGGTGTATAGTTCTTAATAAGCATTCTTCATAAAGATAATGTCTCCTTGAAACTGAGTTCTACTTCTAGTGACCACATGGATGTGTTATTTTGGCAACAATATGGACATGGTTTGCCACTGTCTTCTTCTGAGGTATTTTTTCACTTCCAAGTCTAGTCTACAACCCTGCAATTTCCAGATGGTCTCCCATCCAAGAACTAACTACTTCTGACTTTCCTTAGTTTAAATTAGCGGTTATCACTGCATCTTGTATCAACACATTTCAAATTTCACACATTTATTATACCTTGAATAAAGAAGACCTTCCTCTTGTATGCTTTCAAAACAATCCATATTGTTAGGTAAACTTCAGGCTAGAGGTAGAAAGGAAGAATAGTTTTGAGTGGCAAAAGTGTTGTGAAGAAGCACCAGTGCTTTACACTTCATGCTTTTCCACATAGCGGTGTCACCTAGAAAGAAAATTTACACATGCAAACAGCACTGAGGTGTGCTCAGATTGTGGAGACAGTTTACAGCAGATGTCTCAAACTTAAATTATCTTGAGAGCTTGTCAGTCCTGCTAGGTAGACCAGCCAAAGAAATCAACTCCACAGGAAAGCTAAAGCTATTTTTATTGAGACTGGCGATAATAGTTCAGTGAATTAGAGAGGCATCTGCCTGAACCGCTTCTGAATGTTATCTCACTGTTCTGGACTTACAAAATGTTTCACACACACATGCACACATGCAAACCCCATTGCCCTGGTGATGGATCTTGCGTATCTCCATTAAGGCCATCTTCCTTACGCTCTACAGGGCCACATGAGGGTTAGGATTAGGGTTCATTTACTTGAGAGGCAAAGATTGAAGTCTCAAGCAGTCATGGACAAAGTTGAATAAAATTTCAGTAGACAGTGTACACTGGGACCCCCAACCCAGTCACAACTCCTGGGCAATAGGCAAGGAAGAAGCCTAGTCTAATGGGAGCTCTGCAGAAAACGCAGCAGCTTCTTCGCCTTGGCCCCAAGCAGCACTGTGTGGCTGTCAGAGGCTACAACAGGAGTGCATCCTTTTCTCTGTTTCTTAGGTCCAAATTTTCTGGTGTTTGATGAGACACTGCAACAGCTGCAGTTGTCTATCTCTGCCTTCTTCTGAGGTGGCCATTTGTTGACATCCTGACTAATGACTGTGGAGGGCAAGGAGGTCCTCACCTTGCCTTGCTGCTTTCTCCTCTGTAGTTGAAGTGTGAAGAGGGAGTATTCAGATGGAAAAGAGCAGGCTGCTTCTTCCACTACTGCCCCTGCCACAGCTCCTTGCTACCGGCAGTGAGCTGCTAGGTCCTGGCTTGAACTGTGATGGCTCCTCACTGTGAGGTGAGGGATGCAGCTGCCCCTCCCTCTGATCTGTCTGGGCATGGAGTTGAGCCTTTTTCTTAGCTAATGGGGAACAACAATGCCTGTCCAAAATACCTCCAGCTGTTGTTGTTCTGCTGTGTGTGTCGGTGAAATGTGAGCTGTACAACATGATCTCAAGGCTGCATGTAGCCCATGAGCTGCAAGTTTGAAACCTTGGTTTACAGTGTGCATCTCCCTGCAGTGATACAATACTTCTCCACACTATTGCTTTTACTTTTGTAAGCCATGTGATTGGTCTGTCATTTTCCCAATAGGAAAATAATGGAAAAAAAATTCTAGAATCTTAACAGATGACTTGCACAAAAGACTCAGGGTAAAATAACTTCTCATTGACACTTTCTAAGTTCCAAGACCACAAAGTAGTAGAGAAATGTTCGATCTGTCAAAACAAGAGAATCAAATAAGAGATGGCATTTTGGTTCTAGGGCTTTCCTCAGGCTACAGAGGAACAGGATTTCATTGAATTTGGTTATGTCCTAGTTTCTCAATGGCCTGAGGAAGACCCCCAAGCTGAAACATTACTTCTAATTGTTCTACAAATGACCTTTTTTTCTGCCCTGTTGCTCCAGATGCCACCTAAACAATTCTTTGTGCATTCCAGCAATATTCTAAGCAGCCTCTTGATATATAGCCCCTGGAGTTCAAGATTTATCTGATTTTTCCACTAATTCCATAGGTTGAACTGAAAGAATTAGATAACAAGTGATTCTCTGATCAGAGGCAAGCTCCTTGTTAATATATAGGCTCAAACATTTCTAATCTCCCTACCTCCATAATTACTTTCACCCCACTATGAACAGATTCCTTCCACCCATTTATCTTACCTTGAATTGTATGTGGAATTAGGATCTGTATCTAATTCATAGTCACAAAGTCTCCCTGGCCATTGGGCTGGCATGTGATGGTTGACAAGCAACACTATCAGGCAATGCCTTAAGTAAACCAAAAGAAGAGGAAAGCTCTCAAAAGCAAAGCTACATAATGTGAGTAACAAGGATGTTATAGATTACCAAGCCTAGGAGTACCGGGAGCTAGCCTAAGCCACAAGCCTACAAATAAAACAATAACAAGCTTGAAATAAAGTTCTAAATTATGCTGCGGATTCAAGTTTATAGGCGAAGTCATACAGTCACTTTGACATGCAATCTGCCAGTCCCTGAATTGGCCAAAATAGTATACAGGCATAATTTGTGCTGTACGGATGGCTGAACTCTAATCCGCCTCTGTAATGGGGTTTGAGAGTGACTTTTCCTTACAGTTGGACTGCAGGACAATTTAAGGTCAGCGATTGGTGGATTTTCCTGGTTACATTCTCCCCACCCTTGCACCATTCATTGGCAGGAAAAAAAAAATCCACTAATTGCTCTTCTTAATATGTGATGGGGCAGGGCTATAAGTGGATGTCCCTACAGAGTCCCCTTTCAAGTGGCCCAAGTGACAGGGGCTCTTTCTAAAGATCATGAGACCCATACTCAGCAATATTCAGATTTGCAGATGGAGATGTTACAAAGATCATTGAAAGTATTTGTCCCATTTTATCCCACGAACCTCTCCTCTCTTGAGGCCTATCAGGCAGACAAGGAAGTTTGGAGCAGCACTGTAGGTTGAAGTAGTGGTGTGAATGGCTGTGCCCAGCAGCACATGGAAGTAGCCAATAATATAGGCAAAATGGCACTGCCCACCCAAGTAATAAACATAGTATAAGACTCAGCCATGTAAGCCCTCTTATCACCAAGAGCAGGAGAACATCTATAAAGTACTAATTGTTAATAGAACCAGCAACACACAGCTGGCAGAACTTGGCTTTTCCCCCCAGATTAAATTGATTGGCTAGTTTTACATTAAAATAAGGTGAGGGTGGCCATGTGTCTTATTTTTTGTGTGCCAATGTTACAAGGACAGGAGTATGAAACCTGTTTCTTAGTGTCCATACTCATTGCCCTGGTCTTGTAAGTTAGAAAGGAGCAAGTAACATCTGAAATATTACATGAAATCCATCTTGCAAGAAGAAAAGGACAGACATCAGTCCCAGATAGTAGGAGCCAGTAGTCCTGATGTAATTCATAGGCCCAGAATATATGTGAGGAAATTGTTTAGGCATCTTCTAAAGTGCATGGAAACCCAACTGTGGATAGTAGGAGCAAGGAATACAATCCAGAAGAACATTTTAGTTCATTGGTGTATAATTAATACATGTCCATATTTTCATGCCTCAATAAAAAGACAAATCAAGAAATCTAAACTAAAAAAAGTTCAGGGTTACCAACCAATCTTCCAGCTTTTCAACACAGATGAAGTTTCTCTCTTTATACAAATGTAGAAAATGTCATGAATTGAGTAGAAGGGCAGGGAAATGTGGGGAGAGACCTCCTACAAGTTTGTCATAGGCACACAGAGCAGGATGAACCTGATTCCTAGTTAATGAGAAGCTCAATGACTCTGAGGGTACCTCCAGTCTATCTGCTTTCCCATATCTCAAGATATCTAATTTTACAATTTAAGTGAAGTAGGGATTGACTAGTTCGTAGTAATAATAATATTATGGATATGGGCTTGTTTAATTTTTGGTGTCTCTATAGCACTTAGAGAATCAAGTATATGCCTTTTCTTCAGTGAATAAGATCAGACACATTTCAGCCAATCACTGCCCTTCTGGCCAGTGGGGAGTGCCATATCCTATCCTGCTCAGTTTTCTACTGAAAAGGTTTACCTCCATAAAGCAGGTATAAAACTCCACAGTTGGCATTTCTGTGCTCATCATAGAGAGCTGCTAAGATTCTTATGATATTATCAATTCAGTTCCTTTTACTTAGTCTTAACATTTGGCCTTGATGTCATAATTGGAATTGGGAAGTAGAGTGAGTTAGATTTTTCCTCTAGTGACTACCTGGTCCTCAACCTTGCAACACAGCATAGAAATAAGTTGTTACTTCTACAAAAGCAGTCATTGCTTGAAGTAGTTTCACAGGTTGGAGGAAAGGTTGAGTAGCAACAAGAAAAAGCCAGAGCCTAGATTGGTAAGTGCTTGTTCACTGTGTGATTTCATTAATGGGGATTCACCTTGGTCACAAGCAGACCTTCCCCATATGGAATAGGCATAAAACTGGAAGTAATACACAACCATCCTAACTGGTAGCCATTTATATCCTTTATCTTCTAGAATGGATTCATTCTCTTTTTAAAGTTATAGTGACCCCTTTTAAAGTTGGGGACTATCTTGAAGTACTGAATTCCCATTACTTTGTCCTGTGTAGGTCCTTTTTTTCTGACACCTGGATCTTCCTCCGTTGAATGTTTCTAGCACTAATATTTATGAGAGAAAGGCCTCTTCCCTTATCTTTTCTCATCTTTCTCCATGAAATGCATAATTTTACACATTTCTATCATGTTCCCCTAATGGTCTTTTTTTGCTGAATTAAGAAGCTCTGTGTTTTTTCTAATAGGACTTTTCCTCCAACTCTTTGATCATTCTGCTAGCCTTTCCCAGCATTTTTAGTATCCTTGGGTGGTTGGGGGAAGGGAATATAGTGTTCATAGTATTGCAAGTGTGGTCAAACCATAGGTCATAAATCATGAAGATATTATGATATTGGCAGTTTTATTTTTGCTTCCTTTCCTATTGATTTTGACATGGAATTTACCTCTTTCAGATCATTTGATGCAAATCAGTCTTTTCAGTGAGTTATCCATTAAACTGTTCAATGCAAGATTCTTTCCCTGGATGGTTATCAGACCTCACCACATATGTGAAATTAGGACTTCATGCTGTATGTGCATAATTTTAATTTGCTTATAAAAGCACATTTGCTAGTTTAATGGTTATTTGTTGAACATTCCACTGTTTCTTCTTATTTTAAGCAATCAGAATAATTTGGTATCATCCATGAACAGCTATTTAATTGTTTTACTTTAATTGTAGATCATTTATGAAAACAGAAAGCGTTCATTGAAGTTCTTTTGGGAACTCAATGTTTATATATCTACATTCCTTACTCATTACTTCCTGTTCTTTAACTATTTGTCAATCAAAAACCAATTTCTTTTCTTGAATCTTAAGTCTGTTCAGGAATCTTTGGAAATAGACTTTGTCAAACCTTTTGGAAAGTCCAAGTAAATTATATCTTCTGTATCACCCCAAATTTCTTGTTTGCTCACACTTTAAAAGAGCTCTAAAAAGTTAGTGGGATAACAGATAGCCTGCAGAAAACATGCTGATTCTCCTATGGTAAGATTTGTCTTTCTATACATTTGATAATTTTATCTTTTAGTAATACTTTCCACCAGTTTACCCAGAACAGACATTAAGCCAATTGGCTTGTAGTTCCTTGGATCCTCCCTGATCTCATTTTGAAAACTGATCATTTTGTAGTCCTGTGGCAGAGAAGCATTTTTAAAGGAATGCGTTATGTATTTATGTTAGATATATTTTTACATTTTGAGTTGTAAAACATTCACACATGGATACACATAAATTTTATTTTTATGTTTGGTTTGCCAATAAGATCTAAAATTTCATCTCTTGTCATCTTGACTGACTTTAGTTCAGAGTCGCTGAAAATCAGTAACTCCACTGCATCTTCTGAAGTGAAGACAGTCACAAAACTTCATTATGTTATTTCGTAATACTATTAGACTCCTTTCCTAAAACCTTCAGTTCTGACCTGGGTGGGAGTGCCTTGTATCAGTTTAAGCTTATATACTAGATGGGACTGTATTTGGGTAGGGAAAACCTGGCCTCAGTTACATGATCTTTGGTAATCTTCCAGTTGGATTAATTGCAATGTGTTTTACATAGAGCTACGTTTGAAAATGATTTAGAAAATTACGTTTCTCTGAAACAGAGCCCCTAGATTATTAACTGGGAAGGGTAAGGTCATATGATGCCTCTCCTATGTAAGGTACAGTGACTCCCAATCCATTTCCAGACTGCTCAAAATGTTGATGTTGACCTTTAAATTTTCAATGGCTTAGAGCCACTGAATCCATATGTACTTGCCAGGACCCTTAAGTCATCTTCAAAGGTTCTTCTCTGGGGGTCCCTGCCAAAGGAAATTAGGCAGAGAGCTACAAGAGAGAGGGACTTATCAGCAACTCCATCTATGGAATGCCCTCACAGGGATTTCCATCCAAGATTTATAGCAAATTGTAATGCCTTTGGTTAAAATGTCTATTTTTATACATTTTATATTTCTCATGCTGATTGTTGTTAGATTTTACTATCTGTGGGGTTTTCTTCTTCTAATCTGCCCACAGATACTTCATTATGGAATGAATGGACAAACAAATAATTAATATTAGGTGCATATTTATTGAGTGATGAGACTTTTATTGTGCTAGGTAGAATATGATGAATTAAGAGAGAATTATGTTAATATATGCAAATCAACCACCACTGTTGCATGACCGACTCCTTAATATGTTTTAACATTTTTAAAAAGGCTTGAAACAAAGGAAATGTCATATCTACAAATCCTTGGTAATGGAAAAAGCAAGGAGGGAGAAATTTTTTATTTTTTCAGGACCTTTCCCTTTGCTTTTTATAAATCTTTGCACAGTAGTTTGCAATGATTTCATCTATATTTTTGTAAAATTACTTCCCAGATGATTTCTGTCAGTAAGAGTTTGGAAGAAGACATTTCTTTCTTTTGCCCCTCCTTATCAATATTTGCTGCTCATCACTGCAGAATACAGCAATGTGGTCATCTGTTACTCGGTTGGTTCCTGCTTCAGTCCAACCCTCACCTTATTTGTTTCTTGCTTCATTCTGGAAAGCTCAGAGTAGAAAAGCCAGAGAACATTTGTATACCTTTCATCTGCTTGTTGTTGTTGTTCAGTCGTTAAGTCGTGTCTGACTCTTTGTGACCCCATGAACCATATTGCGCCAGGCCTTCCTGTCCTTCACTGCCTCCCTGAGTTTGCTCAGTTTCATGCTCATTGCTTCAGTGATGCTATCTAACCATCTCATCCTCTGCCGTCCTCTTCTCCTTTTGCCTTCAATCTTTCCCAGCATCAGGGTCTTCTCCAAAGAGATCTCTCTTCGCATTAGGTGACCAAAGTATCTGAGCTTGAGCTTCATTATCAGTCCTTCCAATGAGCAATCAGGGTTGATTTCCTTTAAGATTGACTGGTTTGACCTCCTAGCAGTCCAGGGGACTCTTAAGAGTCTTCTCCAGCACCACAGTTCAAAGGCATCAATTCTTCGGCGCTCAGCCTTCTTTATGGTCCAGCTCTCACAGCCATACATTACTACTGGAAAAACCATAGCTTTGACTATGCGGATCTTTGTCGGCAAGGTGACATCTCTGCTTTTTAATATGCTATCTAGGTTTGCCATAGCTTTCCTCCCAAGGAGCAAGCGTCTTTTAATTTCATGGCTGCAGTCTCCGTCTGCGGTGATCTTGGAGCCCAAATAAATGAAGTCTGTTACTGCTTCCATTTCTACCCCTTCTATTTGCCAGGAATTGATGGGTCCAGATGCCATGATCTTAGTTTTTTTAATGTTGAGTTTCAAGCCAGCTTTCGCACTCTCCTCCTTCACCCTTATCAAGAGGCCCTTTAGTTCTTCTTCACTTTCTGCCATTAGGGTGGTATCGTCTGCATATCTGAGGTTATTGATGATTCTCCCTGCAATCTTAATTCCGGCTTGTGATTCTTCCAACCTGGCATTTCTCATGATGTACTCTGCATATAGGTTAAATAAGCAGGGTGACAGTATACAGCCTTGTCGTACACCTTTCCCTATTTTGAACCAATTGGTTGTTCCATGACCGGTTCTAACTGTTGCTTCTTGGCCCACATACAGATTTCTCAGGAGACAGGTAAGATGGTCTGGTACCCCCATCTCTTTAAGAATTTGCCAGAGTTTGTTGTGATCCACACAATCGAAGGCTTTTGCATAGTCAATGAAGCAGAAGTAGATATTTTTCTGGAACTCTTGTGCTTTCTCCATGATCCAGCGAATGTTGGCAATTTGATCTCTAGTTCCTCTGCCTCTTCGAAACCCAGCTTGCACATCCGGTAGTTCTCGGTTCACGTACTGCTGAAGCCTAGCTTGTAGGATTTTGAGCATAACCTTGCTAGCATGTGAAATGAGTGCAATTGTGCGATAGTTTGAGCATTCTTTGGCATTGCCCTTCTTTGGAATTGGAACCTAAACTGACCTTTTCCAATCCCGTGGCCACTGTTGCGTTTTCCAAACTTGCTGGCATATTGAGTGCAGGACTTTAACAGCATCATCTTTTAGTATTTTAAATAACTCAGCTGGAATACTGTCATCTCCACTAGCTTTGTTGTTAGCAATGCTTCCTAAGGCCCACTTGACTTCACTCTCTAGGATGTCTTTTCATCTGCTACAGTAGGACATAAGGTGGTCATGGCTTTATGCCTGTTCTCTCTTCTGCTGGATCATCCCTCACCCTTCCAATTTGCTATAATTGATCAAGGTTCCAGGTGTGCCATACAGCAAGCAGGAAGGAAAAATAGACAGAAGGGTTGGGAAGAGAATGAGCTCCATATCCATGTATTTAGGAAGTCCTCAAACCTTAATAAATAACTAGTTACTTCTAATTAGCTACCACCTTACCCTCTATTTACCAGCTGCTCCTGGCCAGGGTGGGGACACCTTTGTTCTTTATATCCAAATGCTTAAGTAGGGCTGATTATAAGATATTGTGGTGGATACCTGCAAAGTTAGAACCATACACCCTAATTATCTAGATGGTCAAAATAAGGTCTATTTGTAGAATGTTTGGATTGAGAACCGGATCAGCTTTCAGCCAAAAAAACAAACTTGCTGCAACAACTATAAACCCAAGGTCCTTTTAAAAGTACTTCCATGAGATACATATGGGTATGGGACAAGGACAGGCTTAGAGTCTATCACCATCTCTTTTTCAGGCAGACCATTCAGTCATGGGAATCCACTAGGAGAATTTGGATGGGCGGGAAATCTCAAATGGTAAAACCTGTATCATGCAAATACTGTGACTTAATGCGCTTGTGTAAGATGTTGAGATGCAAGTATGTAATGGCAGCATGATTTGCATGATGATATCATGGTGTGCATGTTGTCATTATGGCATCATCATGGTTTACTGCGGCCTTTGCTACAGTCAGCTCTAACACTTTCTTAATTGCTAATTCTAATTATCAGTGAGAATGTGCTCCTCTCCCTCCTCCCCTGATTCTATTGATGTGCAATGAAGGCAGGAGGGGGAATCTCTCCTGATAGACCTCTTCTAAGGCCCAGCTGCTAAGCTCGCCACAATTAGGTCACTGCATTACTGATGCATAGGACTGCACTGTTGAACTCTAGTTTTCAGTCTGATGACTTAGGAGAGTAGGTTGGCAAAGAACTTTTCTTCCTAGTTTTGCTGCTCTTCATACCTTTGTAATTCCTTGCACATCCCCAGTTGTGTATTTAATTGTTCTAAGTGGAATGAGAGTCTTTTTGTTTGTGTTTTAAGCTCTAAAGTGCACAGCTACTGTTGTTGCCATTACTGGCTGAGATGAATAAGTTAAATCAAACAATTGACTGAGCTGAAAATGCATAATGTTCTGCTGTGAACGTTGCCAAACCTAGTTCTGGCTATGCTCCAGTCAGAACACATTCCAAAATTGTGAAGACCTTTTGCTGACACCTAAGCTGCCAATCCTTTCTGTGCATGGAGTAGCTATTTGCAAAGTGCTTAGGAATGTAAATACAGGGTCTTTGGGAAATGCTGACTATAAAACATTATCATAGATGGTATAATGAACCTCCCTGTGCACAGTGAATTTGGCAACTGATTTTACTGCCTTGTGTTAGTTCTATTTTTATCTTTATCAGTTTGATAGATAAATGAATGCATAAAGTAGGAGGAAAGGAATAAAAATGAGGGTCTGGCTGTAACATTTAGATTTGGAATTGGCACATTCTCACACTATGTGTTTGGCTGAATACCAAGTGGTTTCTCTAATAAAGAGAAATCCTCTCAGTACAATTTTAGAGTCACTCACCTGCTGTAATATGGAACCACCATAGGCCTGGTCAACTTCACATACAACCATAACAGGGTTCTGGGTTCTCAGCATGGAGCCTGCAGGCTGCCAAGGATCCACGAACATATTTCTTGGTATCTTCTTCTCCCCTGATTTAAGATTTTAAAAAATTAAAAATATAGCCAAGATGCTAGTGTGTTGCAAGGCAAAATACCAGCGTCGATCTCCAGATATATACTGGAGGCATTCTCAAAGCATAAAAACAATAGGTGAGGGAGACCAGTGCTTTGACTGAAACTATACCACCCACCAAGAAAAAAGCAAGAAGTAAGCTGAGATGTTAGACAGCACCCTGAGAGGCTAGAGGGATCACTGTAGACAAATCTTACCCTTTTATTCTATAATAAATGGTGTTTTGAGATTGGCCATGTGTACCGTGACAACCATTTTGTGAGAGCTCACAAACATACTCTCAGTATTTAAATGTATCACATATACAGTCTCATTGATTAAATCCTCTCTATGTTTCACACACATACACACATTGCATACTTATCCTGAATAGACCCTAACTGTGATGGAATGGAATTATGAAGGCCAGGCTCAGGGAGATAAGCATTTTCTTAGCTCACTGATGGAGCATGGGAACTACAAGAGGATGAGGCTGGCACTTCCCTGAGGAATTCACACTGTTGTGGCTGGCTGACTTGGGAGCTGGGGTTTCAGTCTGGGAAGATTCTTGCTAGAGGTTGTAGCTAATAAACATAGCTGAACTGAATTTACATGGTCTCTTGGAGTTCCTTGGGCTAGGTCTGACACTAACACTAGACACATACACATATAAACAGAGGCAATATATATACCCCCATTCTCTTTCATGTACACATACACAGAAGCAACAGATATCCATTCCATAAACATTTTATTTATTTATTGTATTTATATCCTGCTGGATTCAAGAATACACAGAGCAGAAATGTGCACACATGCATACACATCCTGTTGTGCATGTTTTCCGTACTGGTTCTTTTTTCTTTTACTGGTCAGTGTTAATGCTAACACTGCACCATGACAAGTTTTAGGAATAATTCTTCTGGGCATAAAACCATTAAAAACAACAAACAAACAAACAAACAAACAAACAAACAAACAGTGTATTGTGTAACTGCTATGATTTATCTGGGGATATTCTGGAAAACTGGACCTTAGACATTCATTAAATCCAGTTTTATTTATTATAGATTTATACCATACCTTTCCATTTAAATGAGCACTCAAGGTGGCTTATAGCATTTAAAATGAAAGTACAAAATGCATCCTTAGGAATAATTTCCCCCCAAAGTAAGTTTCTGAAGTGGGTGCAACTTTACCAGATTCAGATTTTGGCTCTATTAACTCCAATGTGCCTAACTTACCTACCGATATCATATTTTAAAAGAGTTTAATTATATTTATTTCATTTTCACAGACTGATGGTACACAGTTCTGCAAGACCTGGGAAGTTTATTTGCAACATATATTCAGCAGTGCCTTTCAGGTGCACATGTATTAAACATGGTTTGGAATTTTGTTTTTATTCTTTATCATGCATAATGATGGTATTCTGCCTTCATATTATCCCATCTTTTTCATATATCCTTTTTCTTTCTTCCCCTTTAATCTCCCCCCCCCTTTTAGTTTTACCAATTATTTTATGTGATATTTGCCCCTCTTATGCTTTATTTGTTTTCAGATTCAAAAATATTGGTGCTATGTACTTAAATATGAAACAGCATTTTGAAATGTATTTGATTAGGTCATGCATATTATGTCAAAACTGGTCTTTCTGTCTGCCTTATGCTACACTCCTGATAATGTAGAAACATGTTCGGAGAGAAATATGGTACACTAGTTATGTTTATAAAATTTAATGCCCAGAAACACACCCACGCTGTTAGCCCTTCGAGGTAGTCCAGACAAGAAGCACAACAATTAACACTAACTCTACCTTTATTGTAAGATTACATTAACAGAATCTTGCAAGTCTGAAAGTATTTCTCCCCTCCCCTCCTTTTATTCTCTGGAAAACTAGGGAGGGTCCCTTCTGAAACACTTCTCATGCCTCTTCTCCTTCTGAGGGCTGAGATATCTTTTACATGACAGTTGTCTAGTCTGCGGCTCTTCCTCCTGTCTCCCAAGGTCATTCCCACTTACCATTACACACAGAGACACATACCCACCCATGTAGTCATTCTTAAAATGTACCTTGCATAGAAATGTAGACTCCATGCCCTCTTCTGATGAAGAAAATTACAAAATCATTGAAACTGATGAACCTAGGGCACTACAGCAGTTCTTTCAGTTGTGAGAAATTGCCTACTGCTCACATGCTTGCTTCAGACATGCAGTACTAAGATGATGTTTTTCACACTCACCCACAATAAGCTCCTGAATCCGTTTCTTCTTGTTGTAGCCTAAAGATAATTCATTGAAGCTGCTCCCTCCCCACTTTTTGATCCACCTCTCCACCTTCTAACACTTCTCCCCCTAAAAATACCATCAATATTTCATAAATGTACAGTGACAAATGCATTTTAATGTGGTCCACAGAGGACCTGAGATTGATTGGCCTCTCAGAAATATGACATGTTTCAAAGTAGGATATTCATGCAGTGTTTTAGTGCCTACATTAGTCAGAGGGAAGCGGCACCAAAATTTATCATAGTTATGGCTTTCTTGGTATCTATTTTCTTTTAGCTCCTGACAGCAAATATCTGAATGGTCCCTATTGATTGGCTTTGTGGCTGGGTCTTCAAAATGTGCAGGCTGTGGGAGGTTTTCAGATCAAATTAAGCTCTTGCTTCCTGCAGCCTTTATGTAAGTGTAAGCAAACTGGCTTCATTCACACTGGCTTTCATTTGCAAGGGTAGCAGTGAAAAAAGGGAGAGGGGTTATCACCTGATAACATTATAAGTGAGCTCGTTTCTTCCTGTTCAAGGTGAACTTTGAAGTTTTCAAGGAAGGGAATATTGAGAGTGCTAATGGCCTCTGTTGTGATGCACTTACAATTAGTTAATGGATACTTGGGGGAAAACCGCAGCTGGTGGAACTTTCAATTTCCTACTCCAAGTCATTAATATTCATGCACAACATTGTAATGTAACTGGCTTGCCATTTTGTCACTGGAAAGAATATAATTGTCAGTACGGGCAGTTTGTTCAGGGAGTGTGATTTGCTTAAGAATTCCAGGACTTGGAGAGCCTAATTCTCTGTGCCACCATGGTCACCTTTCAAGTGGAGGACCCTGCTATCTCATAGGGTTTCAGCACCATTCCTACACTGCCAGTTTAAGAGAGGGAAATGTGTCAAGGAGCCAGCAGAGTTCTACCAATGCCTGTAAATCAAAATGTGCAACTGTAGGCCCAGGGCCAAATGATGATGATGATGATGATGATGATGATGATGATGATGATGATGATAATGCAAGAAGATCATACAGACTGACTACAAACAACGGCATGACAAAGTAGCAACAATGGTGCATTGGAATATCTGCAAGAAATACCATTTGCCTGCAAGCAAGAACTGGTGGGACCACAAAATAGACAAGGTAATAGAAAATGAAGAAGCTGAAGTGCTCTGGGACTCTAGAATTCAAACAGACAGGCACCTGCCACACAACACCCCAGACTTAACAATTGTTGACAAGAAGGACAAAAAAGTCTGGCTAGTGGACATTGCAATACCTGGAGACAGCAGAATAGAAGAGAAAGAACCGGAGAAAATCACAAAATACAAAGACCTGCAAATAGAAGTAGAACAACTGTGGCAAAAGAAAGCAAAAATAGTACCAATAGTAATAGGCACCTTGGGTGCAATTCCAAAACATCCAAACACCAACCATTGGCATTGACAAAATCACCATCAGCAAAAGGCAGCTTTATCTGGAACAGCTTATAGCCTGTGACGATACCTCTAACACCATCAAACAACAACATCTGCCTATCCCAGATCCTTGGGAAGGACTCAGTAGATGGATAAAAATGCCAAATCCAGTCTAAACATCTGGCTGACTGTGTGAATAATAATAATAATAATAATAATAATAATAATAATAATAATAATAATATAATAATAATATCTATATGCCGCCCGACTCCCAATGACTCTGCAGCTCCTTTTTGTGGCTCCCTCCAACTGTAGGTGCTCAAAAGCCAACCATGTTAAAATGAGAAAAAAAACACACAGACACACAATTGTAATACTGAAAACAAGATCAGTACACTTTTTAAAAAAATGGTATAATCCCCATCATGTCAACCCTTCAGGATAGACTAGGCCAGGAAGTGGACTCCAGAAGAAATATTGGCACTCTATTTTTATTGATATAGGCCAGTGTTTTTCAAACTTGACAACTTTAAGATGTGTGGACTTCAACTCCCAGAATTCCCCAGCTAACATTCTGCCTTGGGAATTCTGAAAGTTGAAGTCCACACATCTTAAAGTTGCCAAGTTTGAAGAACATTGATATAAGCTATAGTAATGGAATCCTGAAAGACTGACAGCATTTCTCTCACCCTCCCTCTTATACCAAAGACAGTCAAGGTGGGAACACTTCAAGTTTCTTTCCAACACCTTCTTCCCTTCCCAGACTTAATTCATGTTTTGCTAACTGTTGTTGCATTATTTCTCTAACATCATATCTGTGGTGCTCTGAAATGTTTCATCTTAAATATATTTAGGGGTTTAGAGCCTCTAAAGAGCAGCTGCCATGAGAACAGGAGGTGCTGAATTAGAAGGATCAGTAAACTGATTCGTGTTGAAGCTACTTGCAGTTGGTCTTAGTTGTTGGGGTGATGTTATTAGTTTCAAATTAAAAAAAAAAAGAGTATTATTCCAGTGTAAAGACAAAAGTGTAATGATTAAAGGTTGATGATAATTAATTTGGGGTGGAACAAAATACAAATATGTACACTTTCCAATATATGGCTATTAAATTGAAGGTGCAAAAATCTGGAGGATCACCAGATGACACCAAAGGTGGTGGAACAACAACAGGAACATTCTCTGTCTCTCTATTCCAGCCATGGCCTGGATTTTTGCAGCCCCATAGGGTTGCCCTACTGAAAGATGTTGCACGCAGAAAAGTATAGCTCACCTGGTTGAGAAAAGAGCAGTTTATGTGCTTACAGTTGTGTTATTTTACCCAGTCACACATCAAGAATCTATCATTTCCTCTGTGTCATGTACTATTTGCTTTCCCAATCAAAAGAAATAGCTCAGAGAGCACTCAGCTGTATTTTAAATGAGATTTCTATATATAAAAAAAGACCTTGCCAAACACTTTATCTCAACTTGCTGCAGAAAACATACACATAGAATTTATCTCTTGGAGCATTTGGTTTTTGTGAGTTATATCTAACATTTAGCAGGGTGATATGACATGTCCATAGCAACCGGAGGCAGTTGCACAATTGGGAACCTACCTTACAGTAGCTAAAAAGTGAGTCTATGAGAAGACCTCAGTTTTAGATTAAGAGGTCTCTGACAGATTTAGTAAACTGTCTTAATAAAATCTGTTTGGAATTCTGGTACAACACTCCGTAAATTATCATTTTTTTCTTATACCCATCTCTTTTTTTCTTCCTCCCCTTTGTCTCTTTTGGAAAAGGCAGTGCAATAAAGCTATCTGACCAGATCGCATCCTGGAAATTAAGAGAATAAAGTTTGCTTAGGGTTTAACGTTATTAACAATATCTTGTACGATGTTGAGTAACCTGGAGCAGTATTAAGTTATTAACTTTAGGTCATGCAACATCTCTTCTTTCTCTCTACATCCCTAGTATCTTTTCAAATCTTCTCTGGAAATTCCTCAGTCTTTACAGGGGAATGTAATGGAACACAGGGCAAAGGATGAATAGTTCCCAACAGTAGAAAGCCAATGCTTAGATTCTATTTCATTCTAATATCTAGAAAAGCCAATTTTTGAGAAATGGCCAAATCAGAGGGTGGATCTCATTGGAATGCACAGGAAGAGAGTACAAAACAAAATGTTCTGACTGGTTCTGTATTTGAGTGGAAACATTAGGTATAGCACCAACTTGTGATGTTTTCTAACATCAGGTTAAAGAGCTGCATAGGTGTGAGAGTAATCTTCAGTATGGATGTCCTCTATTTCTGAGTCTTGAATTTGCTAGGTGGAATTTTACTTGCAGTAAAGTCCTCCTGGATTATTAGCTCATTCACGATTTGAAAGCTAGAGAGTGTGATGCTGTTGTATCTAGCATCCTTCAACATGTGTTGGGATTGAAAGTTCCAAAATTTCCCTCCAAAAGACCACTATGACTTTGAATTCTGGAGATTGTATTACCAAAATATGTAGAGAATGCCAGGTTATGGAAGGCTAGGGCAGATGGGCTGGTGGTTTTTTTCTGATCCTTATTCTACCCCTTCTGACTTTTATTCTACCCCTTTCTCCCAGGCAGCAAGCTGCAAAGAAGGAATGAATAGCTCTTACTAGAGATTTAAAATGATCTCTTCTGTAGGACTTTGAAATCAGAACACTCACTGGGTGGATAACTTTAGAAATTGATTAAGTCGTGGCTGGCTTTAGAAATTGATTAAGTCCATCAATAAATCAGCAAGTCAATGGCCCTATGAAATTGGTCCATGAGCTGCAAGATATCTTAGAAGTGCAAGTCACTTGCCCCTGATAAAGACTCCTGGGCCATCATCCACCACTGAATTGGAAAGCTTTTCCAATAGAGGATAAATCCATACTGGTTTTCCTCCAGGACAATGTCACTAAGGTCAGATCTGGACTTGCCCCGTCATCAGAACTGGCTAGCAACCATTTCTGGAGAGCAGAAATGGATGTCACCCTCTATTGATCCATTACTCACCCTGAAAGCAACTTCCACTTGCATTTCTCTGCTCCACTTCAAAACTACCCTTTTCCTCCCTGTCAGCTTGAGAATGCCTGTCTGTTTGGGCCAGAGTGTTTCAGTTTGCTGCAGGCTGACTACAGTAGTTTATAGGCTACTTTGCAGAGGAAGGACTACCTCTTCTACTAAGCTGATGCTTATCATGCACTCTAATAGGTTCTGTACCTCTCCTTGCCAGCAATTAGAAAATAGCATAATGTTTTGCTGAGCTGAACTGATGTTGCCAATTCAAAATGTGACAGAAGCATTTTTTTAAAGTTATTATTTTTCTGGAGTAGCGAGGTGCCCCCCCCCCCCGGCTTCTTCTTTTTAAAGTCTAGGGCTTTAGTATTTGACCATTTTTCTAGTCACCTAGAAGGGTTTCACCCTAACCTGTCAAATAGCCCAAACAAACCTATGAAAGTTCAAAGAGGGATAGGTGGCAAAATAGGTATTATGACATCACAACCCAAATTCTGCCCTATATGTACTTGAGTGCGACATCACAATGCAGCTATAAAAAGGTGGCATTTGTGTGTTGACATCATGACTCATGTTTTGTTATGTTAGGTGCAGATGCCTGTTTCTATTCTGACTGCCTTTAAAAAAACAACAATCTGAATCCAATAAAACTGGGCAAATTTGAATTTAATTTTGAATGTCCTCTTGTATCTGGACCTGTTCTCAGTAAAATGGCGCTATGAACGTGGGACATTCTACATTCATTCCTTTGATCATTTGCTGTTAAGCTTTAGGCTTACAACAGCCTTGCCCCTTTCTGAATTTCATGAAGTAGCATGTGAACCTGTGAACTGGGAGAGAGTAAACTCACCAGGAGAATCTGCAGAGTGCAGTAAAAAAAAAAAATCAATATGGTGGTCATTACGGTGCAATTGAAGCTCTGTCTGTTTTTTATGTGTGTAGAACACATTAAAAAAAGGTGGTACTTTGAGCACACCATTATGGCCAACATCTTGACTTTTTTGACTATAACTTGCAGACACCCCTGAACATGACAAAGAGGTGAGTGAATTAAATGAACAATGTCTCTCCACTATTATTCTATGGGCCAAAACCATTTTCTGTCTTTAGATCATCTATAAGTTAACCCAAAGTTTTACTGTAGTCTCTTCAGGTGAATACAACATTTGAAAATTGGTTGATATTTGTTTTAACAAGATTACAGCTAATAGTGTAAATATTCAGCATGCTATTCATTGTGAGGATCTGGCATTTTAGATCATTCCCCCCGACCACCCTGATTAACACATATGTGCACACAACTCCCTTTCTTTAAACTTAGGAAAACTAACGCAACCAAGCAGGAAGAGCTACAGATAATGTGGATAGGTTAAGCACCCCTTCCATGCATTAATTCTCAGTATCTCTTATTTATCGGATGGGAAGCGTTTCTTAGTCATGCAACAAATGAGGTGATATTATTTTGAAATTTTGCCAGATGGCAATATTTCTCCTTTTGATTGTTGTTATGGTGCATGGAGTTTGGTTCAGGAGAAACTGGGAGGAAGGATAGATCAAATAGGCTGAAGCACTGAAAATCTGCATATGCTTGCCTGTTATCCATACATTTTTCCCCCTCTGGCTGTCAGACAGGAAGTGTGTATGGGAGCATGACAGAGTTGTGTTAAATGTCACTCATCTCTAGAGCCTGCAACAATAAAGTAGGTTTAAGTTAGAAGATTTGGGGGGGAGGGGAGGATGATTTTCATGTAGTTTTAAATAATTCATACACATTCACCTATTTTCCTATTCTCTGCATTTAAAGCAAGATCCAAACTGCTCTTGCAAGCACATTCTTTCTTGTTGCAACACGAAAGGAAATAATTACTAGACATAGTATTGCAAATTAGAATTATAACCAAATTCTGCCTGAATTAGAATTTGTGTTGGAATTTGAGATTCTACAAATTTGCATCACGTTGTCATTAGCAATTTTATTATCATCCTAGAAGTACCTTATCTTGGCTAAGTATAATGCAACTTGAATTCCACAGAATGACCAATGCATTAGGTGTAATCAAGCAAAAAAGCAGCACATGAGAGTGTCCCTCTGCTATAAACCTACAAAACCAATGATGCAACAGTCAAGAAATAAATTTATGTACACCATTTTTTTTAAAAATAAAGAATATGAATCAAACAACTCTATTATGGTGAAAACAGAAATCTAAATTGCACTGATAGGTTTTGCATGCCATTACTTCAAATATTTCAGCTAATTCCATTAATGATCCATCTGACAGGACTGTTAATCAAACTGATGGAACTGTCATTAAAAGTATCTGTTTCCGTGAGGTTGTGAAAATAGAATTTTAAATATTTGGTCCTCCGGCAGAGAACACAATCAGATTGTTTTTATTATTCTGTCATTAGTTTTGCCAGTGCCTGTTGGGCACTGGCACTGAGGGGAAATTAAGGGGAAAACACTGGATCAGACTACTATATTTATTACTGAATAAATTGTGGTTAGCCAGGTTCACAGGACACATATTAAACTCTAAACTGTGGTTTATAAACAGGTTTATACAACATGCTCAGTCACAAAGAAACCACCTTGTATTTTAGCATTTTTTATAAATTCAGGTTAAGTTTCAAATAAAAATGCAACAAAATAACAGCAAAATCTAACAGAGAAAGCAGATAATGTACATTTTGGAGGTGAAATAAATTAACAACAGTTCATATTCCCAGCAGAGGACTGCTCTAGCCAGACACAATGCCTTGTACTGCAGTACTGTACATACAATGAAAGACAACCATGCCTGCAACTATTAGACTGGTGGCAGGAGTTCTTCTTGTATGGTTTCCTTCTGCAGTTTAGTGTAATTGTGGATTTCACTCATCTGCAATTTGTGAATGGCAATCAAACTTTGACTTTGTTTGTGGACCGTTTTTCTTGGATGAGGGCCAACAGACGACTTGTAACTGTCTCAGAAATTGCAATTGTATTATGCAGAAAATTCCCAGATTTTATTTAAAACAAACAAACAAATTCCTAAAGGTAACAAGGATATCTTAATGTTGATAAGAACAAAAGAAGAAAAAGAATGACCTCTGGATTTCTGGAGAACCAATCATTTATTTATTTATCCAATTTATATGGCTGCTTATCTATACAAACTGAAAAAAAAATCTATTAAAAGCAAAAAAAGAAACCTAACTGAGACCTTTATAAGAATCTCAATTCCCACTAATCACATTCACTCTTGCCAGACCTTCAGTAACTCTCACCCAGGCCCCAATGCCTGAGGGAAGAGCCAAATCTTCATGGCCTTCTGAAAGGCCAGTAGAGTCATGGCCATCCATCTCTCTTGCGGGGAGATTTCTACATTAAAGATGATCTGTATGTTTCCAAGTGGTCATTTTCATTGAAAAAACGTAGGTGTTACTTATGCTATAATTCTCTTAAACAGGATGAAATCACTTTTACATCAATTTTTTAATGTAAAAGGATAAAATTTTAAAACATCTATCTTTCCAGAAAGTAATATTTATTATTATAAAGATTTTATTTTGAAGCATTAAAAATTTTCAGGCATTTTTGATTTTTAATTTCATGTTGGTTATTATATCTACATGCAATTTTGTTGAAGTTAGATAGAAGTTTAGAAGGTTTTTTTTTTTTAACATCTATCAGGCTAGATGGATAAAATCATCTTAACTTAGCTACATGGTCAGAAAGAAAATGCCTTTTATTTATGCAAAAATTTATTTATTTATTTATTTATTTATTTATTTAAAAAAGAGGAATGGGATTCTAGGTCTGAAAAGGAAATTGATTAAATGATTATGAATTGTCCTGTGACCTAGTGATCCAAATTACTATTAATTTAGCTCCATTCAAAAGGGATAAAATACAGTGGTACCTCTAGTTAAGAACGCCCCTCCTTACGAATGTTTCAAGATACAACCAGCTCCGGCCCCAAAAATTTACCTCTACTTATGAACCGGATCCGCAGCCATTTTCCCTGCTGCCACGCAGTCGCGGCTTCCTGTGGGCGAGATCGCCGTAGCAAGGAGACGTTTGGTGAGGCTTGTGATATGTTTTGTGGCGTTTGGAAGGTTTTTGTGGCGTTTGGAAGGTTTTTGAGGTTTAAAAATAAAATGCATATGTTTCAGAACTGTTTAGCCATATTTACATTGAACCTTATGGGGGAAATTTACCTTGGGGTGCGACCAAATTTGGAGGGCGGATTAGCCGTATTTACATTGAACCTTATGGGGAAATTTGCCTCGTGGTGCGACCAAATTCAGAGGGCGGAACGGATTAACCGTCTTTACATTGAACCTTATGGGAAACTTTACCTCGACTTGAGACCAACTCGAGTTGCAACCAGAGTCACGGAACGGATTAAGTTCGTAACTAGAGGTACCACTGTATTTATCTTTCTTTTTGTCTTCCTTCCATTTTGCAATCTTGCATATGCCCTTTGAGTAGAACAAAAGGAGGTGAACTGAAGGAGAGATGTTATGAGAAGTTTGTTGGTATTTATAAAAAGGTAATTTGATTCCACAGGTATGGAAACACTTTGCACTTATCCAGAATTTTGAACTGGAACATAAAAAGCAAAGGCTATTTGTCTATGGTACAAATGCAGTGTTTGCCAGTTGAGAAAATAATTATGTAATTGAATATCTCACAGACCTTTGAGAGACAAAAGGTGTGATAGATTCTTGATTTTGATCAGGAAAGTGACGTCAATAGGGTTAGTCATTTCCTATTGCATCATTTTCCCAAACTGAAGCTTATTCCCCCAACAACTTTTATTTGGCCCATGGTACAAAATATATAGGCACCATATAGATTCCTCCTCCACAAAAGAAGATTGATTTTGGATCTACTGTCATGTCTAATTTGTCTTTCAGAACTGCTGCAACTCTGCAGTAAGAAAGCATCAGGCAGGCTTTTTGGAGAATACCCTGATAGACTGTGACCATAATATCTTAGAAAGGCAACATTATGTTCCCAGGGAATACATTCTTTTGATGCCTCCAGCGGTTTCCAAAACAGAAAAGCATGGATATGGAAGCAGAAACTTTCAGATAGCTAGTAATTCATAAACAAGAAATGGTAATGCATAAATTTTGAATGATGGTTTCACCTGATTGTATTTTTTTTTTTTTACTTTTTATGCTATATTTTACTTTATATGATAATGCTCTTGTGAGTCATCAAGAGTTAACGTTCTTGAATGTCTACCAAAACTCTTCCATAAAACATTCTGGGAACATACAGTACTTTTAATTCAGAAATCCTTGGCTCTTCCTCTGCTGTATCTGTTTATTTCTTTTCTCACTTCTCTTATCTTTTTTGAGTACCACTGAGAGTGAGGAGATAGAGTGGCATCATCTACTCATCTAGAAGTCCCTTTACTGAAAGGGGACAGCAGAATCTGCCATCTGTGCATTGCAATACCTATGCTGGAGTGCAGCTTTGTGTGTTGTTATTTCACACAGTTTTTGGTAAGACAATACCTATTAAGACAATACAGTGGTGAGGTGGAACATTCTAAATGTTAATAAAACTTAGTTATCTTAGTGGAAAGTGTTTAATTCAGGGTTGAATTTTATATCTGAAAACCTGATTTATTAAAATATATATTATGCCTTTATGAATCTTTAATAAGAGGCACTTAGTAAAGTCTGCACAGTATACTCATCAAGCTTAGATTTTGAGCTGTTTGATGAACTCATTCATGGGTTTCATGTGAAGTCTATTTGGGCAGAAGAACCCTTCTGGAATAAAAACAAATGATGGATGGATTATTAATTGCCTTTGGTACAGACAGCTGAGTCTGATTCATGTCTCTTAATTCAACACCACTTAAATGTAAAAGAAAAATTATGTGTATTTCATTCAATAGCCAGGCATCCTGTGGGAATATAGTAGGCCTCTGGGTCTGTTTGAATGCTAGGATATGTAGTACTTTCATTAGTAGCTATGAACACAGGTCCAGGGAGGGCATTTTTACATTTCTTTGGGGAATATTTACTCTTTGCATTTTGGAAGCTTTTCAGTATGGGAACAAAATGAGTTTGGAACTCAGCTACATAGTTTTGAAATAACCTGCCTGCGGTTTGGAAAATGTTTACTTGCTTTTTAAAAATATGGTGTCTTGAAAACAGGGCTGGATTCTTGTTTGACAGAATAACTCACTGAAAGGTTATTCAACATTACTCAAAAAATTGGTTCCTTTCAACAATTTAAAGAAATAAGGCAGGGAGTATATTATCTACAATGTAAGCTATTTTCTATCCAATTTCTGCTGTGCATTTTGGCCCTGGAGCAACAAACACACTGTCCATTTTGGGAAAGTGCAGATAATCTGAATGTGTACCTCTTCCAAAGGAGACAAAACTTTTCCATCCACACCATATCATTGGGTTTATTGAAAAGCTATTTGTTTTGCCAGTGAATGAACCTTGTGTGGAGAAAAATTCCACTTTGTCACTTTTCACAAGGTGGAAGTTGATTGTCAACCATGGAGTGCCTGTTTTACTTGTGTAGGCATTCTATAAGATCAGAACCATGATTTTTCTATGGTTGTAAATTGAAGTAGAAGGTTGTTCTTTGACTCATGGAGAGGTTACTAAGTTGGACCTGAAGTATTGCTCTTTTTCCTTAGATCCATAGATAAAGCAGGAGATGAATCAGCTTTGGCTTCCTCTACTTAAATAGCCCCCTCTACCTTTTGTTTACTTTTTCCGTTAACCTCCCTCTGCACACATAGATGTTGAAAAAAATGATAACAGGAGGGGCTTGTGGAAACATGTGAACTAGCCCACTTTTGTTGCAGTACACAATGGACACTTTACCCATGATCCAAGGATGCCTGAACACAGTGTTTGGGATTTGATTGGACAGCCAAGACCACCAAGATTTCAGTTTCTTCTCTTTTTTTATTTAGAAATAAAGAGAATTTGGATATAAGCCAGACCTTATCAGAACAGACACTTTACATTGCAGGCTGCAAGACTTACTACACTGCTTTGCATTCTGTTGTGATTCTCCTGCACCCCACTTTCATTAGCCAAGCATAGAATAATGTAGTCTTATGCACTTTACACATTTTCTTTCTCTAGATGTGTATTTGTTTCCAAAAGCATTTTAAGTAAGCAAATCTTAACACTATATAAGCTTTACATATGTGTATTCTAACAGGTGTGTATTTCTCCAATTCCTAAATACTAGTTGTATTCCTATTAACCACTCTAGATCTAAGGAAAGGGCTTACAAAATCCATCTGCCTTTTAACATCCACTTTCAGATTGAAGAGATGGTAAGTGGCTGGCTGATTATTCTCTGGCAGCTAAACTTTTGGTCTATCTTCAACCTTGGCCAAACTGTAGGGTCATTTAATTATGTGTCCCACAACACTGTTCCCTTTATGCAAGGCATGCTCTCCAATGCTGGGATGAGTCTTGTTCCAGTATTACCCACCATTCCATAAATATTAATTAGTGTCAACTGCTCAGTCCATTTTTATGTTTACCAGCCAATCTTACTCTGAATAGAACACACTACACCAACAGGGCATCTTCAACAGCAAGCAACTAGAGCTGCCTAATCTATTACAGAGCACTCTTAGATGCCAGCCAGAGTTTCTGTTACTAAACTTCTTCCCTCCAGAATTCTCTCTGATCTTGCCACATCATGATAGGAGTTTTTAAGCCTTCTCTGCCCACTCCATATCTGGCTCATCCTTCTCCTATGATCTACAAGAAGCTAAAACATCTTCCATTCCCAGCTCCTTGTCAGCAACACAAAGGATAAACTTTTGTTTGAGTATCTTCATGGATTCAAGGATACATGAACAGCCACCAAGCAGCTATGGCAGAGGGTAGGTTCATAACAAGGCATGTCTGGCCAATGTATAAAAGAGCTCTGCTTGTATTTCTCTGTGGAATGCCTATACGAGTAGAGCAAAGACTCTTCTTATCTGAAGGGGTTCTGCACGTGCATATATTGAAAGCATGGACAGCAGATTGGGCTGTAATTCTTGGGGATATGCTGCAGGAGAGGGTCTATCTTGTCCAGGCCACTAACAAGCTCTTTTAAAGCCTGGAAATGTGTGTGTGTGTGTGTTGTGTGTGTGTGTGCATGTTGAAATTAATAGGAGTCCAGGTCTGGATCATAGGGCAATGGGAGGCGGCAGATAAAAAGACCATGGGTGGAAGGAATGGCAACTATTTTACTTGCTTTTTCATCAGTGGAGTAGAAGGACTGACCTACACATTTAAAGAGTAGTCAGAGGTAGAGGGCACTGCATCATTTTAGACAGTACACTTTTGAAGTACTCATTTGTTCTTAATTCCTGTATACAAAAAAAGAAATAAAAATTGTAACACCAGGGCAAGATGTTACTGTACCATGTTAGTTTTGACTTGCTGGCAAGCTTACTTTTAATTTTTTGACCATTCAAGAAGGGGATCTCACCTGCAGTCTGAAGTGTTCCTCCTAAAGCACAAATCTCTCAGTTATAACTTAACCATCTAGCCATAGTTATAAGAGGTTTTATTTTTATCATTTGGATCATTTAGGTACTTCATTTTTTTTTTTTTTTTTGCCAGGATTAAGAGAGAGGTTCCTGCAGTTTTAAAAATGTTACATTGGGGTCAGGAGGTCTTTTGCATCCAACAATGGGATGGGGGAGATTTTAGATAATCTTTGACCCTTCACTTCCTTGGCAATCTTGGAGAAGGGAGAAGAATAAAAAAGAAATTTGGGGCGGGGGGGATAGCATCCTTACCTTGGCTTCACCAGGAGGAACATGAGCATATGCAATTATAAGATAGCTGGCAGATGACAGAGTTAGTTAATGTAACAAGCCCTGTAAAGCATTTAGCCACATTCCAGTGTTTAATCAGCTGTGTAAAGTGCAATATCTATCTTTCAATTTTATGCCATTAAAGGAGACAAGATTTTGATTAGGTACTTAATCTGGCCAAGAGGAAAACAGGCCCACAGCAAGCCCACAATAGGCTGCAAAAAGGGGGCATTGGACAAAGAATTCGATAAACGAGAGAGACAGAAATTTAACATAAAAGAGAATTAGTGCAGCTCCTTTCAATTTAGTGCACAGGTTTTTATGGACTAATCAATTAGAGGCTGTGGCTGCGCTGCTGGGAAGTGGTGCCGTGTTAGTGGCTTTGCCATATTAATTTTGTTCATTATGCTGAGGTCAGATGGAGTGCTTTGGGGAAAGCCACTATCACTGAGCAGGTCACATCCCGGGCATTTTCGCGATGCACTGGGGACAAAGAAAGGAAGCTGGACATTGACGTGAAGGATTCAAGAAGCATACACCACATGTTATTGTAATTTCTTGGCCTAAGCGTGGGTGCCTTAGAAATGCACCAATAGTGAAACACAGCAAGCTTAGGGAACTCCCTTTGGCGTACAGTGCTCTATCTGTTCATTTTAAAATTAGGGTTGTCTTATAGAGTTGAACTTCTAAATGCAGAGCATTGCATATGATAAAAAACAGACCAGTGGAAATTGCTTAATTTGTATTTGTCACAAGCAGTGAAACGTTTCTAAAAAAAAAAAGGTGCTAGGGTTAAAGCTTGCCTCGCAGCAAGACATTCTTCTTTAGAAATACTGCTTCCTCTTCCCAGATGGCAAAGAATGGATGTGTTGATGAAAGAAAGCAGACAATCTCTATATGATCAAAGACATTTCATCTTTTTAAAAAATTACAACTCCCAGAGATTAGAAATTATAACTCCCAGAGATTAGATAATCTTGGCATTGAAAATTATATTTGGGATTCTGTTTCTGATACATTGGCAAGGTGGCAACCTAGGTGAACATGACTACGTGTGCTGGGTTCTGGATTCTGTAACTGCTTAGAACATCTTTCTAAAAGATGTTTCTGATTTTACTCATCTGTAGTTAGAACTGAAGTAAGTCTTTCCTTGTGGGACACAGTAAGAGAGGTTTTTTTTCCTCCAGGCAGAGAATGCAAAATCTCTGCTGTGAAGTAAGAGATTCCCATTGCCTGACAAATATATAGATCAGATATGGACAAATTTAGGGCCCAGATTAGGTTCAAGTGGCCCTTGGGAATTACAAAGCCTCTACGCAAGGCTGAAATTCTAAGAATGATATGTCTGTTCTCTGCAGCTTGTTGCCCCAAAAAGAGAAGATGGGGAAAAAATATCAGAGAGAAAATAGGTGCTTTCTTCTAATTTTGGCACTGGTCATCTGCTTTCAGCCCTTAGTAAAATCAAAATGCCAGCTCTTGGTATAAATTCTTACCGCCTTTTTCAGCTCTCACTCATTTAGGAGGTCAGATAAACACTGCCTGAGGGGATTATTATTATTTTTCCCTCCCAAAATCTCTGGCAAATCAAGTGATTATCTCCCTTATTTTACAACTTTCTGAATCTCACAGGTACAATCTTTGCTGTACTCTTGTGGATTTTCAGTGAGGTGCATTGATGCAAAAATGTTACGCCTCAAATCAAGCTCAGATGCTAGAAGCCCATCAGACTTGACAGCTATTTATAACTCTAGGATATCAACCTGATATTTTGTATAGAGGCAGCACATAAATTTGAAGAGCTACCTTGAGCTGTTGAAGCACATCAGTCTAACAAGACCTTTTGCTGCCTTGGGTTCCAGCATTTCCAAGCTCTTGTGATCGAAGGATGCTGAAGGGTATTGAGAGGTCTCAGTGGCAATCTCTTTATAGGTCCAGGAAGGCTTGAAATGTGACATCCTGGATTGCCTACTTTATCTTTTCTTGAGAAACACATAGATCTTACTTTGATTAGTGCAAAATACCTTTTACTTAGAAAAAAAGGGAAACTCAGCATTTTGATCAGTGTATTTAGCTAGGCAAACAAGAAGAAAAATTAATTTATCTAGTAGTGGCTGAAGCTGTAGACATACGTGGAAGTAAGTCCCATTGGAGGAACTGCAACTTAGCTTTTGAGTTAACATGGATAAGATTAAATTGCTAATCACAAAGAATTTAAGGATTGAAAATGATCTTGGAGATCATCTAAGGTAGCTCCCTGCCCATTGCAGGGATTCATTCATTCATTCATTCATTCATTCATTCATTCATTCATTCATTCATTCATTTTGGGTGGCCACCCACTTACCATTTGACTCTGGGCAGCTAATATCTAATTAAGAACAGCAACAAAATAATCAAACAAAAATTAAAACACATTGCACCTGAGGCAGCTTATACTGTACATCCATAACAAATAGATCACTTAAATGTATACCATGGCCCAATGCCTGAGTGAAAAACCAGGTCTTCAACATATTACAGAAGACTGATAGTGTCAAGGCCATGCTGTTCCACAGGCAGATGCAGTGACAGAGAAGGCACATCTCCCAGGTCCCTTCAGATGACATTGTTTAATGAAAAGGAAGCATGCCCATCTTGTTGGATCATGTGAAATGGGCAGAAATAGCTAGAGACAGAGGTCCTGCAATTAACTAGCTGGGTGCCATGAAGAGCTTTGTGGATGACAACCAGAATGACTTTATCTGTTAAATGCCTTAAATACTTTTCATAACAGCCCTGAAGATGTTCCTCAGGCCCCTCTCTCCCCAAGACTGGTTCACCTGAAATGGGGCTACCAGATGGCAATCTGTGGATATGATAAGAGTGGGAGAATAGTTACATTTTGTCATTTTTAATCCAGAAGATAATCTTTAATAAAGGCTCTTATCTTTATTGATTGGATTAATCATTCTCATCTTCCTCCAGAAGTGCTGTTGTCTGTTTTTGCTTTTGCTGTTTTTTTTTTCTGGAGTTCATCTGACAACTAGTTTCCCCAGAATCTATGATCTAAGGCTGTTGTCACTCTGTCTTTCCAAGCACTGACTGGGGCCTCTGTTGAACTGTGCACCAATCAGGACCAACCCCAAGTTCCCTCTGAAATTGAATAGGTCCATCAGGCACCTGGGGCAGACTGAACAAATGGGTCTTACCTTCCCACAGGCAGATTTGAAGAATGCCAAAGCAATCAAAGAGTGATGACAAAGGATTGCAGTAGGAATCCACAAGTACAGCATCCCTGACAGTTGGCCATCCAGGCTCTATTAAACACCTCCAGTCAAGGGGTCTCTATTCTTCCCAAGGCAGTCTGTTCCATTTCTGAATGGTTCTTTGGTTAGGATTTGTTTCCTGTTATTCAGCCCAAATCCACCTCCTTGTAATATAAAACCATTGTTTCTTGTCCTGTCTTCTGAAAAACTCTGAACAATTCTACCCCATATTGTATACAATAGCCCTTCAATTACTTGAAGAGAATGATCAAGCCTTCCACAGTCTTCTCTTCTCCATGCTTAGCATACTTAACATCTCCAACTATTGTATTTTTTTTCCTTCCAGAATCTTTATTATCTTGGTTGCTGTCCTCTGGACATACTTCAGTTTTTAAAATGTTCTTCCTAAAACCTGGTGCCCAGAACTGGCTGCAATATTTTAGGTACAGTATGTCATCTGCAAATCTGCAAATCCTATTTTCTAAACCCTCATCCAAGTCATTTATAAATACATTGAAAAGCACAGGACGTAGAATGGAGCTCTGGGGTACTCCACTTGACATTTCTCTCCAGCTTGATATGGAACTGTTCATATATACTCATTGGGTCTGATTGTGCAGTCAGCTGATGGTAGCATAGGCCTGACCACTTTTTGTCATCTTCATTACAATTTCATGGGGTATTTTGTTGAATGCTTTGCTGATGTCAAGCTCATAGAGATGTATCAACAATAGTTTCCTAAACTGATCCCATTTTTTCCTCTTTAGAATGTTGCATAATTGTACTTCAAGTATCTTATTTTGAAGTTCCCAACCCTGCTTTGCTCTCTTTGACTTCAGGATTTCTCTCCAGGGAATCCTGCCTAATACTTCTCTAAGCTTGTTAAAATAGCTCTCCTGAAAATAAGTATGAATGTATGGCTATGCTCCAGTTTTTCTTTCTGTAGTGTCTTCAATCCCCAAAAGACACTGTCATCAAGGACACTTTCATCGAGATCTCCTCAAATCTGGACCTTCAGACAGTTCAGTTTCTTCGAACTTGTGCCTGCCAAATATGATAAACTATAATTCTCATTGTCCTTGATCAACACATCTGGAAGTTGGCCTGTATGGAACAGGAACCATTTAGTGGAATTTAATAGCTTCTTTTGGACCCAATCCCTAGATATGCAGTGGTTCCTGTCCATTACAAGCCATCTTTTCCTTTGCTGACTAATGTCTCTCCTAACACATGGAAAGGCCTGTCACCCAAAGATGAAGTGATGAAGCATATTAGTTTATGGTAAGCTGCCGAAAACTTGAACTCCCTGACTGTTCAATTCATGCAGAGTTATGACAGGTTATGCCTGCAGGCTACAAGTTAGGGAAATTATTTTCTGTTCAAACATTTCATTTCTCTGCTACTCTATAATTTTCTTTCTCCTCTCTCTCTCCTCCCACTAACTTCTGCAAAGAAAGCACTGTGATATAAAGCAATTGGGCTTTTGATTATTTCTTTCGTGCATCTGTACTCAAGACTTCTTTTTTCCCTGTTTGCTAACCAAGTGCACCTTAGGTAAACCAAAGCTGAAAAGGAGGGTGAAAAAGTCCACAGAAAGAGAGCGCAAGGGCCATCTGCCTTCAATTTCCTTGGGTGTGTCAGTATTTTGACCCCTGCAGGGCCCCCTTAAACAACCACATGAATGGGAGCCATATTGGGAGATTTCAATTAGTTTGCTAACACAATATTATCAGAGAGAAGAAGGAGAAGTTTTATAAGCAGCAGCCAACATTTCTGGAAGGCTTCCTTGTAAGTGACTAGAAGGATCTAAAAAGAAACAAACTGTATTTGCTTTAATGTTTTAGAACATCATCAGCCTATAGATGTGTTGCTCTGGGGCACCAACAAGAGCATAAGTCACATTAGGTCCAGTGATACTTTCCATAGCTGCTTATACTTGGTCTTCATGGCTGAAGGTGATTTCTTTATATGGGGAAAAACTGCATCTTTTTTTACAGGCTGAGGTGAATTCAAGAAGTGTCTGTCTTCTAGTTGAAATTTAAACAGGACTGCTAGTAGAAATAGTCATGGGGGAGGATTTGTAACAAAAAGGAAGAGTCTGAAACTCTCAAAACCTTTGTCAAAAGAGTTTGTCAAAAGGATGATTACACAAATTTACTGAAAATGAAACTCTCCTTGGAGATTATTGAAGTGGAACTTCCATATTTCAGAACAATGTATCAAGAGTCCTGGTCTGGCGAACAGGAAAGGTATATTGTTTTCCTATTCTAATTGCAGACTTTCCGCCTGTTATTGCTGGCCTAAAAGCTTCTTGCCTTCTTTTTCAGGGCTCCTCTTATGCCATAGTTCAACAAAAAGCACAAAGTCTCCAGGGTCAACTAAGTATTTACTACCCTGAACCCTAAGGAGAAATATTGGCATAAAATGTTCCTGCAGGGTATTAGATGTGGATGGAGCTGAAGGAACACAGGAGAATACTTATGAAAAATAATAAAACTGCATGATAAGCTGCGTGATCCTCTCAGCTGTATGATACTCCATTAACATTATTAACAACCCTATCTATTTTTATTGAAAAGATGTTCCATGTATCAGAATTTGCCACTATTCCAGCCCATTTATTAAGCCTGGAATAGCCAGAGTCACTTCAGACTGTATTTATTATTATTATTTGCAGGGTGAGTGCTATGACTATTGGACTCGTGGGGATTCAGAGAGATAAAGTGTCATCCCTCAGTCTACACATTTCCCCCAGGGAGCAAAGAATGTTCTCTTTCTGTCTTTTCCTATTAGATTTCCCTCTAATTTCTATTAATGGGGTTCTGAGACCTGCTCTAGCACTTCGAAATTTATCTTTTCCATCCCAAATAGCAATATTTAACAACCTGTTACAGAGAGATTTCCCCCCCTTTGCTCTTCAAAGCTCTCCCTGTATTTGCAGTGCAGAATGCCAGTAGATGCTCACTAGCTACACTTGTATTTTAAAATAATTTTTATGAGCTTCTAGATGTCTGATCCAATTATTTATTCTGCAATGGAATGGAAATATATATTTCTTTTATTCAAGCTAGCAAAAATGCAGCATTCCAGGAAACCAGGCTAAGAGGCCCATTCAGGCATTATGAAATGTGGAACATTTATAATGTAAGTGCTCCAGTGATGCCTCTGCCCCCAGCTGAAGTCACTTAAATGGTATCACCCCTTGTAGACATTTGTCTGTTGAGTGCAAGTGTCTGGAAGAAAGTCGTCTTTCCGTTTCTGATAACATGCATGTTACATGTTGGCTTCCATAATTCACATGATTATTTCACCTTTCTCCATATATTGTCACATTTTTCTCAAGAATAAAGAAAGAGGAAGAATGGGAGCATCTAAACATAATGCTAACCCAGGATTTTCAAATACTTTTCCATTATCCATGAACCAGGCCACTGAATGGGTGGTATATCACCCACTTGCCTCTGGATGACACGTTATGTAGGGGAGATCACAAATACCTGGAAAGAGAGGAATTTTCTGTTCCCACCTCAGGAAGAAAATGAGTCATGTGTGCTAATTTTCTTTCCATGAAGCATAGAGGCTGAGGGAGAAAAAGCAAACCAAAGTTGCTTACACTTTTCAGTGGCATACCAAGGGCAAGGCACTGGGGATGGTTTGCCCTGGGTGCAGGCAATACGGGGGTGCATTGTCTGGTGACTTGGGGATGATGAAGTCTGTCCAGAGAGTTGGTGATGAGTGTGGAGTTGGTCCTGTGCTGCTGGTGTGCTGGTCAGCCATTTGGCAGAGGTACAGCAGTCACAAAGTGAGTCTTAAATAATGATGTGTTCCAGGTGTCAAAGGCACTAGGTACACCACTGACACTTTCTTGTTGCTTCTATACAGTGTATGATTTGGCCTTTTGTGACATTGTCATATGGTAGAAAGAACCTCAGGAAACCTCAGGAAAACAAACTTGCTATATATAGCTCTTTTAGCGTGAAATGCGCTTTGTTCATTCATGGAGTTTCCAGGATGGTGAGGGTAGTCCAATTAGGCAAAAAGACACTGTATTGATCTTCTTGTTCTTAATATTTAACAATTCATTATTTCTGATGTTACTGTTTATTGCTATACATTTGTGTGTTATAGTCTGTTGTTTAAATTACTGATTCAGCTACAAGTAACTGAAGTTGCAGCTTCAGTGAGTCTGTCTGAAGTATGAATATACTGTATCTGGAACTAATCCATTATAAGCTGTTCTGAATATTGTTTAATAGTATAGTCTCAAATATAGAACTGCTTATACTTAGGTTTGTTGGGTTTTTTAAAATTATTTATTGGATTTTGAGGCCACCTGAGTCTGGGAAACTTACAATAATAATAATAAAAAAAAAAGAACATGACTGCCTGGACAAAATCACATAAATAACTTCCAGGAAAAATTTTTTTCCAGGGGATCCACAAATACTCTAGCCCCAGACCTGAGAAGAGAGCCAGGTCTTAAGAGACTTTCAGGGCATTTGATGGCTGGGAGCCACGGACCTATCTGGGGGAATGCTATTCCAGAGGGCAGGGGCCACGACAGAGAAGGGATGCTTCCTCAGTCCTGCAAGATGACTTTTAATTGAAGGAACCTGGAATGCACCTACTCTGCCCTACTGGGACAGTAACAGGTGCATTTTCTTGTGTGAGACAGTATTTACAGTATAATATACTTTGCTTTTCTGTGGCCCCCTTGGCATGTGCCAAGCCCCCCTGTTATGTTTTTCAGTTGTGGCCCCCTTGAAATATCTTAGGGTCCCTGGGGGACCATATGTCCCCTGGTTGAGAACCCCTGCTCTAGGCATCTCTTTTTGCCCTTCATCTCCAGGAGCTCCTCAGAGAACCAAGTTGTACTCTGGATTGCCTCACAGGGAGAGGCCACATAGGAGCAATCCATTCCAAGGCCTGCCTGTTGCAGGCTTCAGTCAAGGCTTCACCTGAGCTGCCCACCAGAGCTTCAGGGAAAACCCCAAGCTCCCTTTGGAACCCAACTGGGTCCATATCAGTTGTTTGGGGCAGGCCAATTGTATAGGATCTATTTCCCGATGGATATGGGTGGTACCAGCAAACTGGAGGACACCTAGAAAGTGATATGTCTACAGCAACAGAATGATGACAATATCTTCCAACACCAGATCACGTCACAAGTGCCCTGAGATTAAAAACCAGATGCAACCTCTGGTATTGTCAGCTCTTTGAGGTAGGCCCAACCAGGAAACCAAAGTTATGAATGCTAATACTATTTTTATTAAAAGGTTACAGTAACAGAATCTTGAAAGTTTGAATACCCTTCCCCCTTCCCCCCTTTATCTTTGTGAGAACTAGGGAGGATCAAGTATGAGATGCTTTTTCAAAAATTACATTTCTGCCTTGGACTCAAATTTCTTTTATCTGACTGTAGTCTTGGTTGTGGCTCTTCGTCCTGTTTCTCAAGGTTATTCCTATTGCCCATTACAGGTACTATATGTATCAGGCCCTCAAATACTTGGGACTTCTTAATTCTGAGTATATGAGAATTTTTATTGGTGATCATGAAAACATTTGTTAGATTAATCCTATAGAAGGAACATTTATATTTGTAAATAACTAACTTTCATATACTGTCATTTGCAGTAAACTACATATTTATACAATCCAATCTTCTCCAAGTATACATCATCATCCTGTAATTTAAAAGTAGTTTAAAAAAAGAAATGGCATTTGATTCTTTTCTGGGTTTATATGTTCCCCTTAATCATGATTGTGGGATAAATCTAGGTCAAGGTTTACTTGGCAGCAAGCAGTGTTATGCAAGAAGTGTGTTTAGTGTACTTCCAGCTTTTTTGGTTGTTTCTTTTGTATATTCCTTCTTCTGTTCATTCTAACCAAAGTTGAATATACACAAACTATGAGAATATAACTACGTGAAGGTTACCAAATACATACAGAAAATGTATTTCCCTGTTTTCCTGTATGGGAACAACACACACTTCATCTGGAAAACATATATAGTTTGAAGAGAAATGCTTAGGCTGTTGAGGCATATGCATCCTATTCAATCTTGACAGGAAACTACGCCAATTCCAGATGCAATTTTCTAGATTTTATCAGCAGAAGGGAACTCAATCAGTTGGAAACTGGCAGCTATGTTGTATCACTTTGGGCCGTGTGAGTGTGAACGAGCTGGTTTAGAGGTTAGACAAATCCTAAGGGGAAACATAGATAGTCTCATGGCAGGACAAAACAGGCCATGGAAGTTGGCTGTTAAATGCAGAAAACCTAGGATTATCCCACATAAGGTAGATTTTGAGCTGAAATTGTTCCAGATGAAAGGAAAAAGAACAATATTATTAGCTTTGAATCTTCCTGTGTGTGTTCTACCTATCTACCTACCTATCATCTATCTGTCTGTCTGTCTGTCTGTCTGTCTGTCTGTCTGTCTGTCTATCTATCTATCTATCTATCTATCTATCTATCTATCTATCTATCTATCTATCTATCTATTATCTATCAATCATCTATCTATCATCTATCTATCTGTCATAAAATGCGAAAAGTTTTGCAGGGAGATTTTCCTGATCTGCTGTCTTTCACATTGTTAACTAGAGGGAACAGTCAAAATGTCATATTTGAATTCTGAAGTGGTACAGTATTGTGAGGATTATACCACATATTCATTTTAGTTACTTAAATTAGATGGATGTATACAAAATTCCTATCCAGTAATAAAGCTGGCGTAGGATCCAATCACTATTCCTACATGCTAGGTAGTTTTAAATCTTTCCAAGCATTCTGTGTCAGCTCAGAGTTTGAAGTTTTTGCTCATGGCAGCAAGATCTGTTAAAATACAACATTGTTTATGAAAGCTCATATCACAATTACTAAATATGTTGCTGAGGTGCCACAGCACTTTTTCTTCTAACTTCTGCAGCACACAAATACAGCTGTTCTTTTAGAATTTGTAGTAAACTGTCAATCGATGAGAAAATGTGTTAGTTGGCTTCCGAAGGCTGAATCCTTTCTTGATGGTATATTTTTTTCCCCTGAAAACCAGTCACAGCTTTAAGCCGTAGGCAACAGTTCTGCTTTCCAAATATTATAGTGCATACAATGGTGCAATTCAGTTAAAGACTAATATCAATATATTTACCTTGCTGTGTCCATGATTGCTGTGGTTTGTCGACAATACATATTTAAACTTCTGAGTGCTGGTGAGGTGTACGCCAGTGTTTTTCAAACTTGGCAACTTTAAGATATGTGGACTTCAACTCCCAGAATTCTCCAGCCAGCATGCTACGTCCATATACTATATGGACATAAAAACAAAACATACCTGATTATTTGTCCAGTAATGTGGAAAATCATGCCACATGAAAATATTTACTAATCCATTGACACAATCCTTTCACTATGTACATATGCCAAACAAAGTGGGGGAAATGAACCCAATAACTATTTGGGAATGTGGAGTTTTTATTTTTGGTTGATGTTGTTACTATTGTTTTCTGATTTGAAGACCCTAAAATATAGGTAATTGTGTATCATATTTTAAACAACCACTTGGATAAACTTAAAATGCACTCATTATAAAGTAAAATCTGTGGGGTCTAAGTTGTTAAGACATGTTTAAGGGTTGAAAGACCTCTTCCCTCCATAGACATACAGATTGTAATTACTCAAAAAGTATTTTCCCTCTGTCAAAGAGTCACACAATTCGGGAGAAGGATGCACTATAACTAATCAAACTTTCTGAATCCCAGTAAAAAGTAGATCATTGCTGAGGATCAAAGTCTTTGGTTACAAATTCCAAAACAGTGCATCATTTAATGTTGTTCTAATTTCCCGTTCCAGAAGGACACTTTCCAAGTTTCCAAGCATTTGTATATAACTTTAATCATTTGTTTGGTCTTTTTTCCCATTACTACTGGCAACGCATTTAAAAAAAGAAAGAAAGAAAACATAACTTATGAGCAAGCCCAATATATTAAATGTATAAATAATGCATCTTGTCACCTTATTTATAATGCAGCAACACTGCTTATAATATAAATGTTAGCTTTTCCATTGCTCTAATTTGACCCTTCATCACCAGACATGTTACCTTCATCTACTTCCAGATATTTTCATTTACTTGAAAGGAGGTTGAAGTATCACCTTTCATGAGGCATTCCTCTGAATGACTGGAAGGGGCCTCATGCACAAGTGGGCTAGTCCTGCTCCCTAAGTACAGCTGTATGTATCAGCTATGTCTCTTTGGCAGCAGTCTGAAGGTAATAGGAATTTCTTGTGAGGATGTGAAATGTAGCCTATCAAAGCTCTCTTTACACTTTTAGCTTAATGTTATGACCAGTCTCAGTTCCTGGTTTATTTCTTCCAACTAAACCAGCATTGCTAGGTTTCAAATTCTGACTAGGATCAACAAACCAGGATCCTAGATTCATAAGCAATGCTAAACTAACCATTTCTCATTTGTATGAAGAGTAAAATGGAAGTAGATGGGCTGAATGCATCAGTATACAGGTCATTTACAGTAAGGCAGTATGGTAAGCCATAAAACAACCCAAACTATCTAAAGCACCCTAAGCAAACCAAAAGACCCAATGGCCAAAGACGACAGAATAGAAATCATCTACAACACACAATGCAAGGACTGTGAAAACCACTATATGTGGCGAACAGGCAGAAGATTGAGAGGATGCATCCATGAACATCAACTGGCAGTCAGAAGACACAAAGAAAATGATTTAATCCTAAAGCACATTGGCAAGTTCAATCCCAGTTTCAACTGGGAGACTATAGACATCTTAGACCAAGCCAGATCCAAAACTGCAAGACAATTCCTAGAGGCGTGCCACTCCGTCAAATCATCCATTAATGGACACATCGAGATAAGCTCTGTCTACAAACTATTTAAGAAAGGAAGCAAACAGATCTAAAGACATCTTTCCTCACCACGCACCTATTAACCAATACCCAGATAAGTAGGGATCAGCACCAGATAAACAAGAACAATTAAAAAAAGAAACAATACCCTACCCCAAAAAGCAACACAGGAAGAAATAATATCCCAATCAAGCTAGCACATATAACCAGCCAGCAAACTCCACTCCTACAGGCAGTGATGATATTACCTAGCTTAGTAATAAAATGTCTGCAGGAAGAGAAGCCAGATTTGAAGGACACCAAGAACCCAACAAGGCAGTATAAGCCAGAATTCCTGGCTTACCATGTCTGAATATAGCCATTGGAAGCTAGATTAAGTGTGCGCTACATGACCCTCAATATTCTACACATGCCTCAAAATCTTCAGAGTTTTAAACAACCTTATATGAACAATGGTAAATTATGAGAAAGCTTCAGTCTGCCCAGAAATCTCTCAGTAGGGTCATTGTACTCAAAATGCTACCAATATGGGCTAATGATTAGAAGCCTCTCTGAAAACCTAGGCTCAGGGTGAGGAGACAGACATTCCTTTACAGAAATGTTCCTCTGTTTAAAGATCTGTTAAAGGAGAGCTTTGAAGAGCTGCCAGTTTAAGCAAAAGAACCCTTAAAAAAGGACACAAAGGAGAGAAAGCGTACTTGAAGCTCCCCATCAGCGGCTAGCTTCTAGAGTGCAGACTGATCACCTGATTATTATGCTCTTTACCACTTTGGTATGAGGCACTGTATTTTTAGTTCCATACTGGTAAATATTTAAACATATAAATTACCATACGGAAGCTTTAAGCAAATCTTTTTTAGTCTTTTTTCGGGGCAATTCATTTTCTCTCCCCCCGTGATGCCATTCTAGTATTATTGTACCCAAAGTCAGCTCATTTAATTTTGGCACTTAAGCCTGAAAAATTCTACCAATGCTTTTCCTTCGTCAATAATAAATGAAATTGTTGACTTTTTTTCCCTCTTATGTGGCACGCAGAGTCAGCTTCCTGAGGCTCTGCCAAATTGAGGGGTCAACTGTACATTTGTGTTATTGAAGGTAAAATGGGGCAATAGTGACTGAGAAACTGTGCTCCAGGATTTTATTGATGCAATTAACAGAGGTGCTGTTCAGAAGCTCCGTGACCTATCCTAGTAGGCAAGAGGTGTTTCTGTGTTTCTTTCCATTCAGTTGCCCAGTAAGCACAATGCAGAGTAAGCCACCTCTTCTTCCAGCCCCACCTTCCATTCACATCTTCCATTCACGTGCATTTACTATCTTTCTGGATACCACGTGGCTACTTGCTTACCATTTTGTCCTCCCAATCATCCCATACAGTCTAATCAACCACAGTGTAGCGGCCATGTCAAGCTCATCTATTTTGCTTTTGGCTAAATGGAATCTGATGTTCATTATTATATCATTCATCATGTAGGAGTCATAGCTCAGCAGTACAGCATTTATTAGGAAAATAAAAGGCCCCAATTTAGTCCCTGCTATATTTCTGGAAAAATCTTAGTCAGCTGTTGCCAGTCAATGGCAACCACACTATATTTAATGGATTGATAGCCTGGGTCAATATAAGGCAGCTTCCTTGGTTTTTATGATCCTGCCCATAGCCTACTGGTTATGGGTTGCTATTTAATGAGTTGCTTGGACAGTAATGAAAACTACAATTTTGTTCTCCAAATCTCTTTTTATATTCTTACCTGGTGTGAAAAGCAGTGGTCAGTGACTCCTAAAGAGCTGGTTCTAAAAATTCTTATCCCATCTTCTGTCCTTCATCTTGCAAGTGTTTTACACACATTGAAACTCTCTCTCCCTTTGTTGAATGACTCAGGCGGGGGGAAAATCTGCAGTAATGAAATTCAGAAAAGACAAGGGCTTTGTAGCTCTCATTTAAAGTCTGTGGAAATTTGAAAGGAAAGGAAGACGATGATAGTATCACCCGTATAGAGACAGCAATTATAAGTCCCGGGAGGAAATGTAATAAAGCCTTATTGAGTTGAGATAACTGTGGCGGCTGCAGGGCCAATGTTCTGGAAGGAAAAGGCTGGAGGAAAGCCTTCTCAGACCTTTCATCCTGTCTCTGTCATTCCCATACAGATTAATGAGCTCCAGGATGCCCTCAGCCATGTTCAGACCAGTCTCCGTTTCCCAAAATAGAAGGCTCCATCTTGTGCCAGTGTGTCATATTCCCAGGCTATCAGCACCATTGTGTTTTATTACCCCATTGTATTCAGGGGTTACTTCCGAACTTTTCCTCTTTGCTCCTTAATTACTCGTTTTGACGGTTTGATTCCCTGAGAAGAGCCCCTGAAACATCTGACCTGAGTTATGCATCCATTGTATATAAAAGAATGTGGCATGAAGCATTCACTTGAGGGTCATATAGCTGCCAGCTGAATCTGCATGGAAGAAATTGCTAGCCAGAGCCCAGCCAAGTTTTGTTTAGCAAGCCTGTGTATTATTCTTGCAGAGTCAGGAAACTAACTAGGTCTTATTTCTTATAAAAGAGAAATAATAATTGTTGACAAAGAGTACACTGATTCATTGCTAAAGTGGTCAGTTTTCCCAGTCATTCAGATTTGCAGATTAAGAATTCTGTTGAATTTCTGTTTCCTGTTCAGGCATTATAAAAATAATTGCATAAGTAAGTTGGCCTTTGCTCATTTTATTCTGCAAAACTGCAGCCACCTCACTTTTTCCAGGTAGTTAGAACTGAATCTGAATGAACCGTACCATTTCCCTTTTTTCCATTTAGAACCATACCGTTTACTTCAAAATCATACCAGTTGGCAGTGCCAACTGCCTTCTTAGGATAAGTAATATTATGCCATTTTTAAACTCTTTTTCCATCCTATGATGGTGATTAAATATTCTGTGTACCAAGAATGAATAGTAGCCATTGTTACAACTCATTTGCTCCTTTTAGTAGTGATATGACTTTGAAGAATTAATCTGGTAAGGACAAGGTAACATGTGGACCTGCTTTTACTTGGAAAAGGAAAATGCTATTCTTTTTAGATCAATGAAATAACAGTAATTGCATTTCTAAATAGGACTATTGGACAGAATGGAACTTTTGAAAAAAGATGCATAAGATTGTCCTGCATATCACATTTCAGAGCTGAGGTCAGTTAATTCTCTGGAAGGTTTGAATTGGCCAATTTAAATATTTTGTACAGTGTACGATTGTGAATTTTGAATTCATATATACATACACATACTTGCTCAAAATAAGGCCAAAAATGAACTATAGAAGCAATTATAGAAGCAGTTCTATATCCAGATTAAGATAAAAGAAGCCTTTTAAAGATATTATCTATATTTAGTTGTCTTCTATCTTAAAGATTTTAAAAAATGATTAATATATCTTCTAATATGAATTGAACATACTTTTACTTTCCTTTAATTTTTTTTTTTTTTAGGAAACTTACTGATTACTGCAGAAGAAATAAGGACATGGATCTGTTGACTGCAGATGATGGGTCTTGTAGATGGAGCATATTGTGTTGAAGAAGCTTGATATGTATCTTTACAAAATGCACACTCCACTTAGGAATAGTGGCTTGTCTCTGATCCTTTTGAAACTGTACCAAATAATTTAATTTAAGTGCAACAAAAATCTCTTTCCACTGTTGTTCTGCAGCCTTTTCGAAATGTTATGCCATTTCTCTGCTTCAGTCCAGGGGAATTATCCATATCTCTGACAAGAGAATAGGTTACTAATGCACCAACACAGCTGTTTTGACACTTTTGATGAATAACATTCAATACTATTAATTGGAACAATTGCTTTTCATTTAACTAAATCACTAGAATTGCTAAACTAAATTGAAACGGAATGTAATTTTGCCTCACTCTCCTTTAATATGGGCCTCTAAATGTCTTCTCCCTGAAGGATTAGTAACTTAATCACCTAACAGTGATAACTGTTTCATAGCCCTCAGCTGGAAAGCTTTTCCTGCTAAGCAGAATTGCAAGGGAGAAAGTGTTATAACAGGGAAGGAGGAAAAGAATTCCATCTTCTTTCTTTCTTCTCCTTTTTACTGCAATATTAATCATATTAAAAATGATTTCCTGCCTTTTTTCCCCCTCTTCCATCCAGATCTTTATAGTTCATTATAATTCCAGCCTCCCCACCTTTCATTTTGCTTGTATCAATCACACACATTTCTCTGTGTGCGTGGCAATTCTATCTGTCCATTTTGCTAGAGACAGAGATTTTCACTGTCATTGATTGGAAAATAGGGTAGAAGCTATACATGCGTATGTCCACACACACAGATAATTATATATTAGATACTTGTTTCCATATAAATATGCTTGAGATTGTTCTTGTCTAAAAATCACGTAGAAGGAAGCAAGCATTGTTTAAAAAAGTAAATAATTTCTGATTTTTTTAAAAAAAAATCATATTCTTTTGTTTGCCTTTCCCAGTCATTTTCTCTTTCTTTCCTGTACCAGTTCTCATCCAGATTAATGCTGAAATATTATATTGTGAATCCTGCACTTTCAGATTATGCGTGTTTACTTGGCTGACTTCAAATTTGGCTTGTCCAGCATCTGCCTTTACTATCATGGTAATGGAAATTCCAATAACGTTTTATTTATTCATCTCACATAATGACTTGGCCTAGCTGAGCAAAATCTCACAAGGCCAACTAGTGAGTGTAAAGTAATTACTGCATGTCATGCATTTACATAGCCCTTCGCAGAATGAGATAAGCCTCGAACAACAGTTAGCAACACCAGGCGACCAGAGCTAGGAAGTAGGAATGATAAAGACAAAGCAAGCACTTTGTGTGGAATAATGTTTGATTATTTTAGGTAAGAGGCTAGAAGGGGCTGCATTGCTTGGCACACTTATCAGGGAATAAGGGGACAAAAGGAATTTATTTCTGAGCAAACAAGCACAGGTTTTCTTTGTTGTATATTATATAGGTCAAATGAGTAGAGCACCTGTTTTAATAACAGGTGTGAATGATGTGAGAGGAAAACATACTGAAATTTCATTTCTTATATAAAAACATTTCAATGGCAGTAGATAACAAAGAATCTATCTCCGGGGCCTGTGTGGAGATCCTAAAGGGACTTTGCTTTAATTGAGCTTTCAACAAAATGTCCATCTTTGATCCATCTTTATTCAGTGATGTTTCTAGGTGTCATTTTGGAGCTGCTGTGTCATAATAAAAGTGGCCTTCAGTAGTCTTTTTTGCACGCACAAAAATAATTCCGTTAAAGCAACATTAAAGCCTAGCAGAGTAAAAGCGGGCCACCTTGACTGCGTGACTGAAACGGATGGGACACCTCAGTTTTCTGTACTGAGGCTGTATTTGCCCTGTGGTCATCCCTGTCCGCAGCAACTCAAGACAACAGAAGAGAAGAAGCAGAGTTATTCTTGTAGGGTTCATATACAACAGTTTGGGGAACTATGGCTTTCCTGAGGTCATCGGATTTCTCTGTTTTGTTAGAATGTACTAGGTGGTGGTCTAATCTGGAATATATGCCTGCTTGCTTTTTGCATGTGATGTGGGGCTTGGCACATCTAACAAAATTCTGATGGGTGGAGATAATCAAATACAAAAGATCATACTGCTTTCCAGAATATGATGTTATCTTGACGACAGCTAAATAGTGCTGATGGGATCGTGATACATAATGGGTAGGCTATCACTATTTATGCTTTGTTTAAGTCAATGCCTCCTATCCTGAATGTCTGTATTTTGGCTTCTTTGGGGAGATAAAATGATCTTGCATAAATTCTATTTCTTTACATATATCAAGACTTTTTTTTAAAAGAAGGACAAATTCTTAGCTTCATACAAACAACATTTGGGAGATAGTTCCTCTCTGGAAGACTAGGAAAACTAGAATTGGCTTCTTTGCAAAGCCTTTCATTTAATTACTCCTTCATTATATTTCTTTTAACGTCATCAATATTTTTGTGAATTCTCTCATATTACTCACAATACGTATGTCCATGGCTATTAGTAAGAAAACTTTTTTTAGGGCCACTAGATTTTTCCTGGGGCTGTAGTGGTGGTGGGACACAAAACAGCAAAGGAATCTTCATTTCTCCCTTTCTATCTCATGCTCTTAGCTATGATAAGAAGAGAGAGAGAAAAAGGGAGAGAAACATGTTTTAAAACCACTGAGCTGACCTTTTACAGATAACTGAATCTCTTTTGTAAGTATGGTCTGTTCCCTGGAAAGGATATGGGAAACAAGCTAAACAAACAACGGTGATTATTCTAATGGCGTGAAGTTCATCATTTTAATCCAAATTCTACCATTGTGTACTGTCCATTAGAAATTTCAGAGGAAAAAGGCTTACACTCGTTTCAGTGATGATGTACAGGGTTCAGGGTTCAACATTTTCTTTCAGAAATGGAAAGCCAATATAGGACAGAAGTTAAGGAGGGGCTGAGCAGTCTTCTTCCTGGACACCATCCTTGACTTCTTACCTCAACTATTTTTTTTTTTTTAACAATCTTTTAACATTTTGTTTGAATGGGAAGCTGACACGCTACAAAGTGCCAGCTTTTAGTATGATTTTTATTTACAAAGATACCTCTGAGTTCCATAGGCATTCTTAGAAAATAAAATTGATGGGCCACTACAGGCTGGGGCTTTGTTTGGAACTATGCCCATCAGCCTATGTTGGGGTAGTGGGAGCAATCTCACCAGCTGTTTATCCCCCAACTGCACTGTGCAAACAAAATTGAAAGATATACACTGGATTCATATTGTATGCATAACGCTATACTAAGTCATTACAGGAGTTGTTTTGATTTTCTTATATTATCCCAGTAATGCTGGGGGCACACAGTGTGCTAAGCTGCATTTTGCTTAATCAAAGCTTGTGGAATAAGCCATAAAAGCATCATAAAGCCAAAACCACACAAATCACATTATAGCTTAGCATGATTGATGAACCCAGTGTATACTTCCCTTCCTTTTCCTAGCGAACAGTGCAATTGTAGGCTGAACAGGGACCTTCTCTGCAAAACGGAAAAACTGAATGTGCTCTATTTTTGCCAACGCTATATCTTTTTTCTTCCTAAACATAGTTTCAGTCTTTCCCTTGTTATATTTCAATCTTATTTGGAAGTAGAATTCCTAGTGTAAATTATGACTTAATGGTTTCAGTGCGGTTTATTTATTTCTTAGATTCTTAACTAGCTACTCTTCTATTTCTTCAGATCAATTATAGCGCACTTGAAAGAAGACAGAGAATATAGAGGCAACCCCAGAAAGCTCTTACAAAATTAGATGCTGAACTTGGTGTGTTTAAGGCAAACAGCCAAGCAATTGTATATAACACTTCACTTGTCAAAGACAGATGTTTGTTTTACTTAAGTTGGGCAGTCTGATTTCATAGCTTTATTTTAATATACATTATGTATAAATTGGTCTATTACTTTCAGAGGAGCAGAAGTTTTATCACAACTTGCCTAGTTCTCATCACATAGTACAATGATTTATGATTTGGGGTCATTTTTTGAAGGGGGCATCAACTTACTAAGTCCCCCCCCCCCACTTATCCTATATAGCAGGAGTATCTGCAGCCATCTGCCAGGTATGGTGAAGAAAGTCAGAATGGGAGCCACAACAATGCTATTAAAGTTCCACCTATTTTTTTATACACATCAGAGGAGGCAGATAAAAAACAAGTGGAGCTTTGCTTGTACTATTATGACTGCCATCTTGACTTTTTTCACCATAGCCTGCAGACACCCCTGCTGTATACAACTATTATAATGCTGCTACAGACAAAAATTAAGAATTATATTTTAGCTGGCTTATTATTGAAGGCATGGTAGTATCTCTTAGATATGATCGTAAGTTTGTAAATGACCATCTGGCTGGTGTTGACATTCTGTCATATAAAATAGGTTATTTAACAAATGTGTCATAGGCTTAAAATAGAGGCGTCTAATGGTTATAGCTGTCTGAGCTGTCTTTTTTTTTTTTAATGACAATATTTTTAAATGTTTTCTTGCTTCTTGATAGCACCGTATCACCTATTCATATGGTATTTAGTATAGTCAGAGTGATTCATTACTTCTGAACTATAAGCATTTTTCTGAAAGAAGACCGAGCTATGCCAAGAAGTGACATGTCAACTGGAAGTAAGTTCAGGGTCTTTTTAAAGGTGTTATTCAGCCATATTTTCATTGTTGCCCTTTCTGCAATTGATCCGGCAGGAGTCCTGTTATTATTAACATCTCCCCATTTACTTACTTACTTACTAATTTATTTTTGCATTAGCTCTGTTTTTATAGTTTTTATAATAATTTATAATGATAATGGTTTTAGGTATTTGTTAATTGTTTTAGTTCTGTTGTACACTGCCCAGAGTCACTGGCTTTGTGAGATGGGGAACTATATAAATTAGATAGATAGATAGGTAGATAGATGATAGATAGATAGATAGATAGATAGATAGATAGATAGATAGATAGATAGATAGATAGATACTTGATTTTAATGTGCGAACAGCAATATAAAAAATAGTAGTAGTAGTGGTAGAAGTAAGTACTGTAACTGTATCTGATCTCCTATCAAACAGATGCTGGAATCTGGCTCCCATCTTGGCTTCAAGAATCTGAAGTGATGTAATTGGAGAGATGTATGCTCTGTGAATTGGGGGCATCTCTTAGGAGATAAATCTACTTCCTCTGAATTCAGCCTGAACATTGGCAGAAAAGCTCTGGGTAAATAAGCATCAAGTCTTATGAGCAGACATTTATATGGCCATAATTTATCGGTCCTCTGAGTCCTTTTGAACCTTTGTAGCTCTTTGGGGGAAACAGTGTGTTACAGCAAAAGAAAAGGTGTTGATATAAATAAATAAAAAACTTGCCTGTAGCAGGACAAAAAAAAAAAAAAGGAAGAAAGCCCTCTATTGTGTCATTTGTTCCAACAGCCTTGACATGTTCAGGGTTGTTTTCCTAAATTTGATTTTTTTAATAGGATTTTGGCAAGTCAGCCAGCACTGTAGGAAATAAAACAACTGTTTGACAGATCCTTGCTCCTAAGTCCCCTTTCCTGCAACTTCCCCCTGTGGTAAAAAGAACTGAAAACTGCAAGATCCTGATGGAAAAATCAAACAAATCTACAGAGCATAGCTGAAGGATAATAGAAAGTTCCTTGGCTCTCAAGGCCCTCTGGTCCTCCTTCGATATACAGTGATCACACAGTCTTCCATAAGATTTTCTTCTTCTTTTATTTGACTCTTAAAATATACATCCATTTCTAGGATAGTCAATTATTTGTCATAAAAAAGGTGAAAAACAGGGGATACCACTTTGCAGAACATCTGCATATATTTATTTATATGCCTAGATAGATATTTTGAAATAATTCTGTCATTTAAATAGAAATATAGTAGACCTCACCAGAATAAAGAAGAACATAGCCATGTAGCACCCTTCTCAGTCTACTCTTTAAGGTAGTGTTTCAGCATCTCAGCAACTTTAAGATGTGTGGACTTCAGTTGCTGGCTAGGGAATTCTGGGAGTTAAAGTCCATACATCTTAAACTTACTGAGATTGAGAAATGTTGATCTACTGTTAATGGCTGATGGGCAACTTCAAAGCACTCCCTTTTTAAAGTTCCTTGCCTTTAATTTGAACTTGGACCAGGCAGTGAATGACTTCATAAATAGGACTGATATGTCTGGCTTTGTGAACCTTGGAGATTCAGTGGTGACTGATAGCAGAGGACTTGAAATGGAATATTTTCATTACCAGATAATATTCCTAATTATCCTGAGGAATACATATGGTTGTGCTTGATCGGAAACAGAAACAACAAGCCTTGAAGATAAAATTTATCTATTAAGGTTTTTTTCCAGTTTGGGCCAAGTCCCTAGGTCTATTATACCCTATATGTGGGCTGTTTACAAAATAAGTATTCATTTTAGGTGAACAACTCTATTATGGCATTCTCTTTAACATCAGTTTTTGATGTAAATTGGTTTTCCATATATATAGCTTAAGAATAAAGAAAACTCAGTTAAAGGAACTGGATTTGCTGTGTGATAATTAACCTCAAATCTTAAAGCACTGGCCACTTTGTTACTGTGCCCCCCCCCTTTTTTCCCCCCAGCTTTCTGGGGAAAACTGCATCCTTGCTGATCTGTTCAACTCAGACAGACCTTTGTCCTTCGGTTCCTCTTGCGGCCTCGTCAAATGTTAGCATGAACACTTTTTCCCCCCTTTTTTTATTCTTCATTGGATAATTTAGCATGCTTTTGAACTTTGTCTTTTTGTACATGCTTAAAATATTGTTTGTTTTCACAGGAATTGTGCCAGTTGCTTCTGATGAGTAGTTTTATTGAACATGACATGAGGAGGAATAAACATACAGCCCATTGTGATTTTTGGAGGACAGTGATCTGCAACTACAAGTCATTGCAACGTTGGTGGAAGGAAAATCCTGGCCTCTGGCTTGTACACCGTATGTTTGGCACAATATGACTTGGTTGACTGCTGTAGCGATTGACTCAGTTTAACATAGCCCTGATTAGAGCTTGTCTTGCCAATGGCAGTTCCTTAAATCTCACACTGCCTATTCTGTAGTTTTTCCCATGAGCTATCTCTTGTCAGCTGCCTCCAAATGGCTGCAGCTGTCGTTCAGTGTCTGACCTTTAAGATTGATCTCTCCTATCCCATCTAACCAAATCTGGGCTTGTAATATGCTATGCAGGGCTGCCTGTTTCTTTACTTCTGCAACCCAGCTAAATGGCTTTTGGATGCTTTATAATGATTCAGCTGATAACTTGCAAAAATAAACTCATAAGGTATTAATAGAGTTGGATCCTTGGTATTAAGAGATAAAATAAGGATTTCTTGTTTTCTGGATAGATAGATAAGCATATACAGACACACAATTCTAGGCAGTAAAGAAACTTAACAAAATGTAAACAGATGAAACCTATCTAAGGTTTTTCAAATAGATACAAGATGATTGTTAACAGATATAGCTTGAGGGGTATTTTGTATGATAACAGCTGTAAGGAAGGACCTACTTCGACTTCTATTGACCAGGATGGATACATAGTTCTCTCTAACAAATAGTTCACTTTAATGTGAAACAGGGAATTGTTGAAATCATGGGATGGTACAAGGCAATTGTTAATTATTTGGCTGATACTTGCTGAAGAGCATTATATATCATCATGCTGGTAGGAACCATTACTATCTTTGAATCCTGAGACCCCAAGCTGCCCTTAGTTTGTCATTCTTGAGTAGATCTTATCTTCCTTAGAATAACTCTGCAAGCTGACAATTAATGAGAAACGCTGGAAGTAGTGTCCCAGGGGATGATTAAACCCCACAAGCCAATTAAAGGGAGTGTAATTGCCCCTGCTGTGCAAGTTGTTAAACAAGCTAGAGGTTATTGTCCTTCAAGTCAATGTACTGGAACAGCCAAGAATAGCCTATCAAGAAGGTAGGAAATAGCCGCCCAGCAAGAAAATGCTACTAGGACAATTTTGTTTGGCATGAAGCTTTGTCTTGGGAGAACTTAGAAGCTGCTGTAAGACTAGCGTGGCAGTCAGCTTTCTGCTTTTGCTACAAGAAATTATGTACAGAAAGGAAGAAAAAAAGAAGACACACAAGTCTACCTATATGGAATAGAATGTGTGATGCTTGTGTGTTCTGTTCTAACCCACAACTTTAGCCCAGGGATTGCCTTTGGGGAAATTGTCTTGGGTCCTTGGCAACTGTAGTGTGTGGTACTATAGGGCATCATCTTATCACCAATGGTATTTAGCAGCTGGGTGCAATCATTAGGGGATTTGGGACAAGATGTGATCAATAGATTGATATAATTTTGTGCATGCACCAGAGTAAAGTTTGACTGTATGCAGTCAGAAAGCAGAGGGTGGGTAGGCTGGATGAGGGAAAATAGGCTGAACATAAATCTTGGTAAAGTCAAGGAGCTGGGCAATTTAATAGTTTTGGAAGGGATTGTACTTGCCCTGCAGGAACACACATGAAGTTTGGGATACTTGTCAATTAATTGTTTTCATTTGAGTCCAGGTGGCTTTACCAGAGAAGAAACTCTGTTACCAGATCTGGCTGCTACAGACTTTCCTGGATAGTTTTGCCTTGGTGATTCATGCATTGGTAACTTCAAGGCTGGGCTACTATTATAATATGCTCTAAGTAGAGCTACTGTTGAAGTGGTTTGGGAGAGCCTAGGTTGATTTCTGTGGCTGCTTACCGCACACATAGAGATGTCTGTGCTAAAACTCTGGGTTGGCTGTGTGTGGATTGGCCTACCATTACAATTAGGCAAGTCCCTAGTGTGTACTCTTTTTACTGCTTAAAAACTTAACACTTTGCTTGAATATTCTGATTCCCAATGATTGTATTATTTTAATGATTTTAACTTTTAATCAGTGGTTCTTATTGAATATTCTTGTTTATATCCTTGGGTTTTAGTTTTTACATTTAAAATGGCATTTTAGCATTTTAATGAAAACAATAACATAATAAAATAGTGTGTGATATGACACTATATAGCATTCAAAAAAGATATTGTGCAATGCATTAGCCGGAACAAAACATTGCTGTTTGAGCTATTAAGGCAGCTGGATCTTTTGTTTCAAAAGTTCTTTCTGTGTATGTATTTCAGTGCACAAACAACACTTCCACTGCAACTGCCAGCAAAGGAAATGGCTGTGTATGCGCACACATGAAGAGATAGCTGGGAGCAACTTTCAAAGCAGTCTCATGAACCTTGTAAATGACAAGGCTGCTTTAATGTTTGAAGTGGGACGCTTTGTTCATGCTAGTGCAAGTTGCTAAGCATCTCTTTCAATGCTTGCACAACCCTACTGTGTGATCATTGTAATAACAGAACGGGTGATTTGCTCAATCAAATTAACCACTATAATTCCCTTTATGATCCAGCTTCATGGAAGAAAAGATCAAATGAGGAAGCAGAAAAAGTGCTACAGCTATAAAACGTGGAACTGCTTTTGCCATTAAGACTGGAAAACACATGTGCTAATAAGAAAAATCAAGCAACATTAAAAAAAAAATCCAATGTGATTTGACTGTCATTATTATAGCCTACCCTAAGCATGTCTATGAGGACTAAATCTCATTGATTTCAGAGAGAAATACACTTCAGATGACAACCTAAGAGTGTTCAGATTAGGAATGAATGGTTTCTCCAGTTCTGTTATTGGTCCAATGTAATCTTCCTGCAACTGAGCACTTGCACAATTTCATACCTGCATCCAAGTTACAAATACATTAAAATCCTGGATTTTTGCATTTTCCCTTTATTTCCAATGTCAGCATTTTAATTTTATTTTTTTCCTTCTCACTGGGGGTCAACTATAAATGAAAGAACTATATTACTTTAACATTTAAAAATGAATTCTTTAAATACAGTATGTGTTCTGGAACTACAGAAGAATCATGAATTCTGACAATGATCAGTTCTTTTGTAAGAAGTTTTGATACAGGAGAAATCTGACAAGGAAGATTTGGAAGCAGCCTAGTATTGTTAGGGGTAGTTGCAGTAAAAAGGAGAAACAAGGCACTATCAGGTAACTGGATGACCTTTTCTTACTGGTCATGTCTTTTCAATGACTATATTTCAGTTTCTTGTTCAGGTGAATCATGCATTGTCAAATATACAGTTTCAATATGAAATAGTCATTAGTTTGCAAATATTTCTTGACACCTGGGGGAAGGTGTGCATGAAATTAAGATGAGAGAATCTAGAATAGGCAAAGGAGGAAATTTCTAAGAAGGTTTCTCTCTGATTAATCACTTGCCCAGGGATAAAAATAGTCCATTTGAGCTAGGTTAATGTGCTAGTCACTTATGGCTTGCAAGAGAAAGAGTCATTGTTCTTAATGGAAAACCATAGCATTTATCAGCAAACAGAAGTGGCAGCCCACAAACTAATGATATGCCAGCCGATTTGATTATGAAATCATGATTGTTTAACACTGTCACTTTTAATTAGGACTAAAAAGAAATATAATAGGAAATGGGCCAATAAATTTGTGATCAGCAGAGAGAATATTAAAAAACATTAAAAAGAGAGGGTTATTGGCCATTAAAGAAATGCTATGCATTTAGGTAATGTTAGATTGAAGGAAAATGGATAAGCTTTGTTCATACTAAATCAGCATGCATGCTCTCAGTGTCTTGACCCTTTTAACATTCCTCATTGTTGTAGGTGTACAAAACGTTTGCTTCAGTTCATGTAAGAGAGGATGGCAGTGCTTCTACACAAGAGTTACCTCTCCCAAACCCTCACAAAATGATTTGAAATCAACTTGTGTTTGCTTTCACTGCTGGTAACCTTGAAAGGCACCGAACATGATGAGGCCATTAGTGCTCCCATCAGCTGACCAACAGGGAAATGCAAAAAATGTCATTCCATCAGCAGTTCATTCCCTGGTTACCACTTGATCGTGGAGCAGCAAAAAGTCTCCTTATTCCCACTACACACATGCAAGAGAAGGACAATTGTAAACAAAATCATTGAAATCCCCAAAGGCTTCCTGGCTGCCATTCTGCCACTCTTCTGTGGCATTGAAAAGTCTCTGTGACTTTGTGAAGATAAAAGGAGAACATGCCAGCCATTTCCCCACTGGATGTATTCTACGGTGGCAGCTGTATGGAAGAATGGTGAGAAGAGTTCTAAACAATTGGATAACAGATGCTGAACCTCTTGCACCTGGCCAGAAGTGGGTAACAGCTGACTTGAGCCCAGGCAATGGGAGCAGAGACAAGAATTCCTGCCAGTGGACTTCTCTCAAGCTCTGCAAAGCCATGCTGCCTAAAAAGCCTAATTAATTTTCAGGTCAATCAAGAGATAACTTGCACATACCTATTCTACAGACCAATTTGTTAGAAAACAGCACACATCAAGAATATGTACAGAGAGATCTGCCAAGCTGTAAATCAAGGGAATAGCATTAACTATTTTATCTGCAGACAGAAAACAGAAGAGGTTCTTAAGAAAAGGAAGAAAGATGTTGTTAGGCAGGGGCCATGAAACTAAAGTGATCTATGATGAGTTATGTCAGTTACCTTCTTGAGAACTGAGAGTGTAATACAAATTGTATAGGATCTGGATATATCTTTGGATAGGAATGTATCTAGTATATCTCAGAAGATGATACATGATTTGGAAATGAGCTTTATATTGACATTGGAAAGATTAATAGATATGTTGTGGAATCCATGTAGAGCAGCTTGTCCAACTGGCACATTCCAGATATGTAGTATCACAATTCCCAGAATTCCCAGCCATTGTGGGAATTGGTTAGTGGATTCCCAACTGTTGTTTTTTAATTTGGAATCTGTTGGAACGTATGCTTCCTCTTCCTTCCATCTTCTTGTTTCTGCAGCATCCTTCAGGCTGGCAAGCTTTATATTAAGTACAGATAGATGTGTGTGCATGTCATCTCCATTAACATGACTGTGCGGGCTAATGACAGGACCACCCGCTGCTCTCCGCTTGTTTTCAGTTGATTGTTATGTAATGTTCTGCAGCAGGAGGTAAATTCCCCTCCAATTCCAAGGCCTGTTCCAGGATGCAAACCCCACCATGGGGAGTCACGGTGATTGAGCTTTCGAATCAGGTCCCATGCTGACAACAATAAATCAGGCCTATTATAAAGCCCTTTCCAACAGCCGGAAAGTTTTGTGCAGTAGAGTCTAGAAGCCTGAGTTTATTTTGAGTTGAGGAGTAGCTGTTCTCTTGAGGCCATATTGTTATAGGTTTTATTTTCCATTGGACATTTGTGCTCATGCAGATAAAGGGATATAAGCTGGTTCTGTAACGGTTCATCTCACTGTTGCTTGGAGTGAGGTTTATGGGCCTATTTGCTTTTCCAGACATGTCCTTAGTTCTTGAAAAAGGGGGATTTTGGAGAGGAGTGTGATCCTAGTGTTATTCAGTTAATAAACTTTCTTGCATATGGCCCTCAGCAGTGCTTTCTGGGGAGGAATAAAGTGACTACAAGGAGATGGAAGATTGCTTCTTTCCTAACCCTGTTCTCCTGGTCAGGAATAGTAAAGGCTGAAAAGCTGAATCAGGCATCAGTTAGAGGACTAAAATGGAGATGAAAGAGATTGATGAAGAAATATACTGACCGTCTATGATACATTAATCCATTTTTGATCAGCAGTGGCCATCCTAGCTTTATATCCTTTTTGGGGATACAAAGAGAAAAAGAATGAACTAAGAAGTGTGGGTAAGCATTGATATTGAGAGTCAGGGTTAGGGTTGCAAGCCTTTTAGTTTAGGTATCAATCTGAGAGAAGTCTGACAGAACAACCAGAAATTCCTATTCCTTTTCTTATGGGAAAGCTAATGACATCAAGGTTTTAAAAAGTTTCCTAGCCCCAGCCCATGACTACTGACCCTTTTGCAACTCTGCTGATTGTGGACCAGATCATCAGCACTTTTCTTAATCAATCAATCAATCAATCAATCAATCAATCAATCAATTTCATTTCAGTCATAGACCAGCATAGAACTAGTGTAACAATTACACTAAAATAGAAATAAAAATAAAAAGTCATATTGATAGAATAAAATAAGGTAAAGATAAAATTATTAAGGTAAAATTACAGACTAGAATTATTAAAACACAAAAAAATCCTATAAAATTACAATTAATTTTTATAGTGAATAATCTAAATACTATAACTAGGACAGATAACTATAAAAGTCCAGAAATAATACTAGAATTTAGAAAACACTATAAGAACATGAAGCGATGCTAACTTATATTAAGTCTAGTACTTGCTGAAACCCTGCCAGGGTTTGCTGGGATTAAGACCATCATGGCCCGAACTTTTATAACGAAGAAATAGCAAGACAGAGTGGCATGCATATATTTAAAAGGAGAAGAAGAAAAGAAAAAAAGAAAGAAAGAAAAAGGGGGAGGGGGGAAGAAAGAAACAGGGAGGAAGGAAGAGGAAATATATTGATTTATGGAAGTCTAGTTAAGACTCAGCAGCATTTCACTTGGAGGAGTTGTTCATGTTTAATCGTAGCTCCAACACAAAAATGGGCTACATTGTCTGAAATCCCTGCTGTCTGGTCAGGTAGCAAGAGACTAAGGTAATCCATCTCTGGCCTGCCCAGGTATTGTGCTATACATGAGGAAATATACATTTTTCATAGATTTCTATAAAAAAGGCAATGCAACAACACAGGACCCATAGTTTCAATTTTCCCCTCACCACAAGGACAGAGCACAGCTCTTTTGGTATGTTATAGAACCTTCCCCCCAAGAGAGTGGAGGGGAGGACATTATAGTGAGCAAGAGTAAAAGCTCTTCTGGTTTTGAGGGACAATATTGTAGAGGTAATGTGCAGAAGCAACACTTTTTTTGTGAGTTCACTGAATTAATATATGGTGGAGCCTGGCTAAGATCATTTGGCAGGGCTATATCTCTGGCACATTGCTTGAAATATGCTTTGGCCTGATCAATTCCCATTGGAATCAATACATCGGGGGAGAATCCAGAATGGTTTAGGGTGGCACCAAGTAATTTTCACCAAGAAGTCTGGAATTTGTCTTGAAGAGTCAAAGAAACCAGACAACTTGGGTTGAAAATTAGTTTGAGCCAATAACTAACATGTGGTATTTGGGCACAAGTTTTAATTAGAACCATTCCAGCTTCAGCCCAAAGGATTGAGTTAGGAACACAATGAGAAACCAAAAACAGGTTTCTTAGGAAGCTTGATTGTACAGCTTCTAATGGTTCTAGGTTCTTATATGCACATATCTGGAAGCCAGAGGACAACTGTGATATTATTTTAGCTTCAAATACTTTTAGTCCACCACGTATATAATTACCTCCTATTGTGAAAAAAAAAAAAAAAAAAAAAAATCTTAATATGGCACCTTCACTTTCTTCTCTTTTAGGGACTTAATTTGGGGCCTCCATGATAATTTGGGTATTCTGTTTGTTTCTTGAACTTATTCAATATCATTCCCATTTATTTGCTACCTATGACTGTATCTACAAGACTTCTTTGAAAACTTCTTCTTTTCTTTCATAATTTCTTTCTTCTTTCTTTCTTCTTTTTTTTCATAATAATTAAATCGTCGTCTATACAATAGGAGGCAACCAATTTTAGGGCTCTCCTCAAACCAATGGGTGAAGTAGAAATGATGGCTGCATCATCTGCATACAAGAGAACTGCAATAGGTCTACAAGCCAAGTTTGGAGGCTGATGTTCTAATTTGATGAGTCTTGCCACCATACCATTAATATAGAAATTAAATAATAAGGAGGCTTTACACCTTTATAAGTAAGTACCAGGTCAGAAAGATGTCCTTGGTTGTCAAGTCTTATTTGGATGTGAGTATTGTTATGCAGGATTTTAATGAATACTAACAAGCATCTATCAATAGAAGATCTCTCCACTTTTGACCACAGTCGTTCTCTGGGGATTGAGTCAAAAGCTGTTTTAAAATTAATAAAACCCACATACAACTTTTCTTAATTATCAGAACCAAGTGACACTGCATCAGAACCAGGTTATGGCCCAGATGGCCCAGGTAACCCAAATGATGATCTTATTAGTCCAGCAGACAGATCAGCATGTACCTTTATTCCTGGAGACCACTCTGATACAGCTCTGGATCTAGGTATCATCATAATAGTGATAGCAGCAGTAGTAACTGCTGTCATTCTTTTTTTATCTGAAAAATATGATAGAGACTCTGGGGCATGTATAAATCTCTTAATGGCCAGGATAAATTTATTTCTTTGTTTTCAGAATTTTTAGGCCATCCCAGTCTATCATGACTCTGGATGGCTTACAGAATACAAGAGATAAATAAAAATAATACAACGATACAATAAAAACAAAATATTAAAAATAAAGAATACATCATCAAAGAGAGAAAGCCTGGAAAAAAAGAGCAATGACCATTCAAAAGACCAAAATATCATACTGGGCCTGGAGGTAGAGTCATATTTTAAGGGCTTATTTAAATAGGACCAGGTTTGGAGCCATATGAATGTTGGGGGGAATGATGTTCCAGAATGGAGGTGCCATGACAGGAAGGCTGGTTTCCTAGGTTCCAACAAGTGACATTGTTTAATTGATGGGACCTGGAGCATGCTGACAATGGCAGAATGTGTGGGATGGGCAGAAATTATGAAGGATAGGTTGTCCCTCAAATAAGCAGGCCCTATACCTTGAAGGGATTTGTAGGTGATAACCAGCACCTTAAATTGCACTCAGAAGCCCAGTGGCAAGCAGTGCAGCTCACAGAGCAGAGGTTTTATATGAGCATGCCATGGCATGTGCATAACTGCCTGTACCACTGCATTCTGGACCAGCTGCAGCTTCCAAGTAGTCTTACAGGACAGTCCCATGTAGAACACATTGCAATAGTCCAATTGCGAGATAACCAGAATATGAATGACTATCTTAAGGACCTTTTGGTCTAAGTATGAGCACAGCTAGCACACTTGATGAATTTGTGCATAGGCTTTCCTGGCCACAGCTGCCACCTGTTGCAGGAGCTTGAGTTCAAGAAGACCCCCAAATGGTACACCAGTCTGATGAGGGGAGAGCAATCTTATTCAGGACAAAAGATAGAACAATTCCAGACTCAGGGAGTGCAAATATCCAGAGATGCTCAGTCTTGTCAGGGTTGAGCCAAAGCCTATTCTTCCCTGTCCAGACCTATCTAACCTTCAGAAATTGACTTTTTGACTAGAGGAGCTGCAAAATTCCTCTTATACCACAGAACAGCTCTGATAAGGACAATTTTAATAACTTCATAGCAAGCCTGAAAGTTGCCTATAATGAACCCACCAAATGGATGACAGTCAGTCATGAGTTCTGGCACCATATGACTACCCAGAGTTGCTGGGAGTCAAGGGGCATATAAATTTAATAAATCATTATTAATATTTATTACTATTATTATGATATAATAAATAGTGTGTATATGTGGCTGACTTGTTAGCTCAGGATGTGGTCAGGAATGAACTAGTCATAGTTCATCAGTTTAAAGAGGACCTATCTGATGAAATATACAATGAGCTATCAACAAACCATTCCAGAGACTTTAGAAGTATTCATTCAGCTTTGATTAGATACAAATGGAAGGCTGGAAGAACTGTGGCAGAGTATACGTTCATTCCATCCTTCCCCTAGAACACTCATGCAGTTGGAAATAGGGCTCCGCTGTCAACTACAAAAAGGCAGTGCCAGTGTGTTCATGATCTATGTTCATATTGTGAAGGATTTGGCCTGTTTGTACGAGAATTCCCTGCTAAGAAACCCAGCTGCCCATTGGAAGTAGCTTGTGGAAGACTTGTGGAAAAGGGAGCATTTAGCAAGCAGATACCTCAAACACTCTATGTTTTAAACCTTAAGATTTACATAGACAGGGATATCCCCAAATTAAGGGAGGCCCAGATGCTATATCTTAAGCACCAAGATTTTATCTCTCCAGCTGTTCTACACACTTAGGCTGGGTCTGCTATATACCTTTAGATCCTAATAAATTCTGGCACCATAGGTCGCTACGTAGATCATTCCATCACATGTAACCATGACTCATCCTTTCAGCCTGCAGAACCCCTACTGAAGGCTGAAACTACAGATGGCAACATCTTATGATTTGGGCCAGTTTTTAAATGCATAGACCCTCTTCTACTCACCATCTACAATAATTGAGAATCCCTGTAACTTTATCTGGCTTCCTCTTTGCATTTCCTGTAGTATTGGGAATGAATTGGCTTCAAATTCACAATCCACATGATCAATGCATTTGTGAAAACATTACATTTAACTCCCAGTGCTTGTAAAGCCTGAGACCTCCTTCGCCTGTTCCTCATCACTCAGAGAGATATTTCTCTGTTTTACCTTACCCACCCACTGATTCTGTGATTCTTGTCCCTGGAGTACAGAATGTCATATGTCTTGTCTGATATGAATTAGCCTGCCTAGAAGAATTCCTTGAGGACAATTTGTAGGAGTTGAACCATCCATCTCTGGCTTGCAAGTACCTTCATATTTTTATCAAAAAAAAGAGATGGTTCTTCATGCCCTGTTCATAAGCAGCAGTTTCTAACTCTGTAACCATTAGAGACCACAATCCCTTTCCACTCATGCTGGAACCAAATAAAATGGGCAAGAAGAAAATATCATAAAGCTATATGGCACCACAAAGGCCAAGTGTCAAATATCAAATGGGATGAGAATATTGAACACTGATGTTTCATGTGCTCCAAGAGACTGAGCTGCGAATCAGGTCATCTTTGATCAAATATTGCCTCTGTTATGAGTTCTCCAACTAATTTTGCCAAAGTTCTCTCAGCTGCAATATGGGGATAAAAATCAAAATAACCATTCTAGGGTTGTGGTAAAGGTTATAACAAAGTAACAAAGATGCTTTAAACAACTGAATATGTATAGGAAGAAGAGGAATTTAGGGAGAGGCTGGGAAATAGGATACTGAGAAAGAAAGAGACAGGCCCAGTGCTGGAAACTAGAATATCTAGAAGTTAACACAGAAAAACATTGAACTTGGATTACTGAAAAATTGAACTTGGAGAGAAGTCAGCGGACAGCTAGGGCAAAAAAAGGCACTGCAGAATTACATTCAAGGAGTATGAACCAGTGTGACTTAGTATTTAAGTAAATGGTACAGCTGGCAAAGATGGTGAAAGGAAGGGAACAGTAAGATCACCAGAAGCCCTGACCAAAATAATTGTTTCCTGGAAGTTCTGTGGTAGCCTAGTTATCTATTTTAAAACCTGCAGCATAGATTCTCACTCAACTGGATGACATAGGTTTGGGTGAAAATTGATGAATTAATTAAAATCTTTCTATTTTTAGAAAATCTTTCTCTTTATAGAGAATCTTTATATATAGAAAACCGTTCTGCCTGTTTCAGTAGTCCAGGTTCAATGTTTTTCTGTGTTAACTTCTAGATATTCTAGTTTCCAGCACTGGGCCTGTCTCTTTCTTTCTCAGTATCCTATTTTCCAGCCTCTCCCTAAATTCCTCTTCTTCCTATACATATTCAGTTGTTTAAAGCATCTTTGTTATTTTGTTATAACCTTTACCACAACCCTAGAATGGTTATTTTGATTTTTATCCCCATATTGCAGCTGAGAGAACTTTGGCAAAATTAGTTTTCTATATATAAGAGTGATTGGCAAAATCACTCTTCTTAAAAATGTCAACTTTGGCAGACATTTAGGCATTTCTAGATGACCAGCTCATCTGTTACCCAACCTTAGAAATGCAGAATTAAATGCATGGATTACTTTTAGAGTATCTATTCTTTCTTTGTTAATTTGCTATTCATAATGCAATAATCTGTCCAACTGAATGGGAAGAGAATGATGGGATATTTTCTGACTAGCCAGAGTTTCTTTTTCCTACTTATCTTGAAATCCTTCTCCCGTTACATCTGAGTAGTTCTTGGACTGGCTAAAAATTTTTCACTTCAGCCTCCAAAAAGCAAGAGCTTGCTTATCCTTACCTCGTTTATTGGTTTGTCTATCATACTATAGCACAGCACAAGTCCCTTTGGAAATTAGCTAGCTCAGTGATCAAACTATGTTGTGAAATGTCCTGATATCTGAATAGTTGCAACATTTTGTGGGAAGAGAGAACTGGGGCACAGATATTTTAAGAAAATTCTCACCTTAAGATGACATTGTAAGATCAATGGGAGCATAAATCATAATCAGTGTAAAGAAAAATCAGTAAATTGGAAGTTTGGATCATACCAATTTAAACATTTTGAGTAAGCTGCGGGGAGACGTCAAGATTATTTTTTGGTTTCTTGGTATTGTTTGTGTTTTAATCTTGTAAGCTGTCCAGAGTCACATATGTGAGATGGGCAGCTATATAAATAGAATAATAAATAAATAAACAGATTAAACAGTTGTAAGGCCCTTCTTTTACATGGGAATTTCCAAAGCATATAAGCAATTAGTTGCATGCTGATTTCTAGACCTTCTTTCTAATGTCCCAGGTGAGGACCTCAGCTATTCCACATCTTCCAAATTACACAGGTGGTAGGATGGAGAAAACTGGAAGCATTTGATGACAACACAACAATTCATTTTCACAGTTCTTTTGGCGTTCATGCTAACAGTACCCATCTTGATGGGCTTCTTGCACCTGAATGCAGATTTTCAATATGCAATTCCATGGGATTTACATGACTAGTGCTCATTAAGTCTGCTTTATTATGAAGAGTGACTTAGAAAAAAACCTCTTCTTGCTGAGACAGGAAACTGAATTTGCTCCACTAAAACTCCTGATTTCTAAAATCTCCTGCAACTTCTTGCTTGCTTGCTTGTTTTGGCTCTTAAACATGCTATCTGCAGTACGTTTTTATCTATGCTTAGGCTCCATGCTATTGATTTAATTATGCACCTTGATATAATATGAATTTTCAGAAAAATAAAACAAACCTGAAATGGTGCAGCTTGTTCAAAGAGGGGACTAATTTCTGGATCCAATGCTCTATTCATTTTTTCTATCTTCCTTTCTAGAAGACATTGCTGTCTTTTGCAGCTAGAAGAGGAAATTTTGCTCCAAAATTAAAATAAAATAAATGAAAGCTGGCATTATAAACAGTATTGCCTGAAATTAAGTATTGGCACCTGGTGCTTGTGAGAAATTAGATCTCACTTCTTTGAAACATCCAGCGCCTGCTGGTCTAGGACATGGGAACTGAAGTTAAATTCCACACTCTTGCATTTTATAACCTGACCTCCAAATAAACAATTTTTGAGTTAGAATAGCATGTAACTTAAACAGAAGGTTAGCCACTTGAAAGCCATATGCAAGTTACTCATATGTCTCCCTTGGAATGTTTCTGCTTCTAAAAGCAGGTGCTGTTAATACAGGACTTTAAAAAAATGTAGAGCCAATTCTTGGCATGTGAAAGAAATGAACATTGCATAAAAGGGAGTATGATGTTACACTGATCTGTGCTATTGACTCATTCTCGCAAAAACTGGTAGTACAGCAGTCATGGAAAATGGTTTGAAAATCCTAGAGGAGCCAGTTCTGTCACAGCCAGCTGGTTGTGCTCCTGCATCACTGTGTGCACGATTCAGCTTTTGATGTGTCTTGTTTTTCCCCTTGCCTGGAGTGTTGATTTTTTTTTGTTGTTTAAAAAAACAAAACCAACCAAAACAAATTATGTTCAGGGATGAGAAAGTCAGCAATGAAGAGGAGGGTCAGTAACTTGGTAGCAAAGCACAAGTCCCCAGATTCAGGCCTTTGGCCTCTCCAAGGTCTTGAAACAGTATCTGATGCTTTGGGGAAACTCTGGCAGCTGACACAGACTATTATTTATATTTCTTTATCAATCCAGTTTATAAGGTTGCCCAACTCGTAATGACTTTGGGCAACATACAAGTTAAAAACACATCCATTACAATAAAAGCAAAAAGAAAGTGATAATGTGGGGACTAACTCATTAATAACATCCCCACAGAAGGCACGTACTTCCCTAATTTAGAGCCTGGGGAAAGAGTCAAGTCAAGACCCGTTTAAAAGATGGCAGGGTCAGAGCAGCATGAAATTCCAGAGGATACGATTCCAGAGGGCAGACTGGAATCTACTGCCATTTCCAATATAGTGATATGTCCTCCTCCAAATTTGTCTGCCTTTGTTTTTTTCATCATTCTCATTCAAACTGTCCCTAAAACCCTCAGGTTGTACCTATGTTATTCATTATTTTTATGTTATGAGCTGTAGTAAGATTAAATGGCTCATTATAAACTTCTAATGACATTGATACCAATAAATCTATAAAAATCTATAAAAAAACCATTCAACTGGAATGGTGCATTTTTTAATGTTATGAGCAATATATGTCTTTGTTAGCATCCTCAGTTTTTCTGTGCAATAAAATAAGCCTTTCTGGCTTTGCACATTGCAATTCAATCCCAAGGAAGTCCTCATAAAAAAAATTCCCTCTCCAGACTTTGCAGATCAGGAGGAAGGACAGTCAGGGAGATTACAAAACAATGAAGAGAGGGGTTAACATAAAATGCCAGGAACAGCGTCCTCCCCTCCACCTTTCTACAATAATGTAATATAAAACATGTCATCAGAAGAAATGCTCAAGAAATTCTAAAGCACCCCAAGAAAGGTCAAAAACCAAAAACTTCTTTGTAAATGGGAAAAAAGAGAAACCTTTGAGGAAATTGAAAGGAATATTTCAGTACAACAGTAATCTATATATCCTGCATGGTAGAGGCAAGAGTTTGGGTATTCTGTTTGTTTCCTTGATTAATTTACTGAGGAACAGGGCCCTGTATTAGGTGGTAGACAGAGCATTGGGTTTAAATGGCCATCTGGTAGGTATTGTTCTGCTTTCCTTGGAGAATGAGCAGGATGTCAATATGAAAAATAGTTAAAATAGCTGAAGGTCTGATTAATTATATGGATGAATTGAATTAAGCCCAAATTATTTTTACAGTCAAGGAAGGCATCCTTCAAAAGGTCACTAGCTCACTGGGTGACTTTGGTCAAACACTCTCTCTCAGTCCAGTGTACCTCACAGAGTTTTGTGGAGAAAAATAGGAGGAAGGAATGCTATGTTTGCCACCTTAACATAAAGCAAGCAACCAAGCAAGCAAATAAATAAATAAATAAGATGGTATTAAATGGTCTCTTTTATGTCAACCTTTCTCTGTACAGATGTTGTATTATACACTGCTTTGTGCAGGACAGGTATTTTTGGCAACTCATGATGTGCATGACCCCTAGAAACCAAGCTTCTAATTTACAGTTTGATCTTAGTTTACAGTATCATTCAAATCACAGTTTTTCAGTTCAGATGTTACAGTAAACTGAGCTAACAAATCAGGAAATGTTCTAGTGAGCTATAGGCATAAGAGGAGGGGGAAGGCACAAGGCAGCATTTTGATTTTCCAGTCTATCGTGTGAACGAGGGATTGCAACATCAGAAGCAACCAATCCAAAGTGATTTCTTGACTGAATTGCATCTCGTACTGTACATCCAGAATGCTTTGGCAAATTTGGCTGACATCTTTGCTTGTGAAATATAGCCAGTTCATTGCTCCATAATCAAAATGTATGTTGAAACTGCAGATGCTAAATCATAATAGTTTGCAAAACCACCCTAAAATACATTATAATAAATAGTAGCTCTTCATCTCCTGAGTTGATCGGAAGGCCTTGCTGACAGAAGCCTGGGGATCAATATTCCAAAGACAGACCACTGTGGTAGCTTCTTGGTTGCTTATTATCATTTTAATATACAGCCTCTCCAGTGAGCACCGGGCAAAGGACAGTAGATCTTTAATTGGAAATTTAAAGGACTGCTCATGGCCTGGCATGAACTGGGAGGATTTATGCCTCCCATTCTTGATGGGATTGAAGGGAACAGTATGATTCACTGTGGGGTTCGCATGTCACCTGATTTACAGCCCATCATTTACATTCTGCTAAAGTCAATCAGTGCAGAAGGTCATTCCCAACCAGACTTTTTTCCACATTAAATCTTCCTTTTCGTTCCAAACTCCTAGCAGCTCTTTCTAAGGCGGGTGGCTCTGACTTCATTTCCAAGTTCAAAGAAATTAAGCACATGCTTTCGATGCCATTTGGGCTGTACCTTTTTACCATCTGAAAATCACTGTTGAATTCATGTGTTCCTTTCAGAGTATGCATGAATGTTTTACTATTGGTCAGCTCCTAGCAACTATAGCTGGGCTTTGAAGGGAGAAGCAGAAACAAATTGTGGCAGAAACTTTCCAGAAAGTCAGGAAAGTCACCTTTTGCCTTTTGATATTCTCCATTTCTTTCTGAAACCTTCTTCTTTCTCTTTCGCTTACCAAGCAGCAAACCAGGACAAACTGGTCTTGATAGAGATTTGAACTGATTCCTTGCAAAAGGCTCTTGTTATTAGCTTGAAGGCGATTGGTATCCTTAGGGCTTTTTGCTCCTGACTGTTGCTGTACAATCATACCCGAGAATATGCAAAATGTTTTGAGTTTGGAACAGTTACAAGTTGTTCTGACTGTCTGACCTCAGATCTCTAGGAATAGGTTTCAATGAATTCTGTAAGATTTGCTTTTGAGTAGATAGGTTATTCTGCTGGGAACTGAAAAGTTTACTGCTTCCAAAACCACTTTATTTAAGGGATGTTTCACTTCAATAATGGTTTGTGTAAAGACCCCCTGCAAAACTGCTTCATGAGGGTCTGAGGACTCACCTGGCATTGCCAGTAGTCAAAAGAAGCTTCTGCACATACACAGAAGCTTCTTTTGATTCAATTATTGGAAGCTGGAATGGGGAACTTAAGTTCAAGGCCAATCATAGCAAAGGAAGTTCAGTGAGTGACACTGGTCCACTCTGTCTCTCTCTCATTCACTTTTTCTTTGTCAGCAAAACTACCTCGCAGAGTTCTTACTGTGGGGGAAATTGGAGAAGGGAATGCAGTTGTACCACTGTGAGTTCCTGGAAAAAAGGAAGGATATAAATATAATAAATAAAAATGCGGATTATATGTGCAGATGCCTCTACAAACTATTAGAATTACTGGACAAATCCTCTGAACATAGCAGAATCTCTAAATAAATCGCATAATGAATGATCTCATCAAAGCAAAGCAGAGCTGTATCACATAAGCTTACGTTTATAAATGCAGACAAATCACTTGAAAATCCATACAATATTTCTAGGGGTAGAGGTGTAATGGAATGATTGAAAATCTGAACCAGAGCATTCTTCAGTGTTTTGTTCAAGTTCTATTTGTGGATTTCTCAGGATGACCGGAGATGGAGAACTCAGAGACCACCCTTTACACAAAGTAGAGGCTGCAAAAACATAAGAAAAGGGTGTGTAAATGGCAAGGTATTATAGTCAGGTTTCTGAAGAATATAGACAAGCAGTGATACCGTGATTCAAAGGTATTCAAAAAAATATAGCATAATCAAGGTCAAAGATTTACTGTAATCTGTCTTCACATTATAGACTTTGTTAATCTATTTGAAGCCATGTGGAATTAATTAATTGATTTCATCTTTATTTGCTTTAATTGAAACCAGATCAAACTTGGCAGTTTCACTTGAGTTCTCTATGGAGCAGCTGAGCTAATCCTTTTCCAAAAATCCAAGGATCCCAAAGGGACCTTTGTGGAGCTAGGCACTCTGATCATTCCTGATTCCCTTATGGCTGGCATAATTAGCTATGTTATTACATTTTAAAAAGTGCCTTGCTTTCTTGCATTTTCCAAACCATCTAATTAGTCAATGGCAATAGCCCTTTTTCAATAGCAGTCATTTTTTTTTTTTTTATCTAGCTCAGTTTCATACAAATAGTTATCCTAGAATAATAACTCTACGCTCTAGCCTCTCTTTTGGATATACATTAATATAGACATTAATCAGGGGGAACCCAGGTTTGCTACCAAGTATGCATTAATTATAGAATTGTAATCACTCTTGGGTCCCCAATGATGTGATATCAGTCTATGTTACAAATGTCTGTGTTTTATCAATCTGTTTTGAAGATGAATGTATATTATGCCTGTGCATGCCTCAAAAATGATTCAGAAGTCCTTCAGAACATGAGCACAGTATCCAGTTGCCATGACTCAACCTCCAGACCATTCTACCTGGATGACTGAGAATCTTCATAGACATACAGCACAGTATCTCTGTACTATTCAATTAAAAAGTCCATCTTCCATGTGGAGTAGGTTGGTCTGGTAGTCAAGACTGGCTCAAAGTCACATACTGAGCCTTCATAGTAGAAGCCAAGTTTGAACCTGAGTTTCTAGTAGTATCTTGACAGTACAACACCAGCATTGCTGGCCATTTTTCCTCACGTTTCTTCTCTTCCTTAGTGCTTTACATAATCCAAGAGCTCTGGACTCTGCTTAGCTACATTGAGGAACTTATCCATGTTAAAATTTGGCAGAGAAAGGAAAAATAACAAACAAATATCAAGGATACCCCTGGGCTTAGTTCTAACAAGGGCTGGGGGGGAATATCCTAATAGCGGCAGCATCACATATTTTAACTTTTAAGCAGGAAGAGGCCTATCAAGGCTGATTTAAGTTGAAGAGAATCTTGCTTGATCTTTCTTGCTGTCCAGGAAGAGAGATTATGGATCTCTGTGCATTTAATCAGAGATGTGGATCTGATTAGGCTATGGAAACACATGAACATGGGAAATCAGTCCCCACTGTGGCCCTTCTTCAAACCAGGTTATATACCAAATTTGTCTTGGCAGTGCCATTGCAGCATATACATAAGTTCTGCTCCACCACACTACAATCTATGAAGAGTTTCAGCATTGATTGCTAACTGATAATGGTGGTTGAAGAATCAGTGTATGGTGGTCCTAATCCACTTTGCTCATATCCCTAAATTCGTTCATTCTCCTGCAAGGTCAAGGTCAAGGACAAGGATCTCTTTCAAGGTCTCATAATAATGCTATTCCCTCCAATTTTATCCCCATGGGAACAGACTTCTGAGACAGGTTAAGCAAAACATTACTGACTACTCCAAAACCAGCCAGAGAGCTTTCATATAGATCTAAACCTGGATTTCCATGGTTCCAATCCAATATTTTAACCTCTATACTGTTTGTCATGATACTAGTGAAGTGAGTGCTTACTGTAGAATTGCCAAGATATCCTGTAGCTCTGAATTATTTTAGGGCAACAATAAACCTGAGATCACAAGAACAACAAGCTGAGGGACATTTGAACTCTGTTGTGTAAATAAACTCTGAGCTTTATTATGCTCATTAGATATAAGAGGGGCCATTTTAGAAAAGGGAATTATTTTGGTTAACTGCACCTTTCACAGAGAGGTCAAAGGAAGGTTTGGCAAGACCCAAGCTAATTACTTCAGTTATTTCCCCCCCACCCCTCCACCTAGCATACAACCCCTCCACTACGCATATGCTGTGAATAGTCAGTGAGAATTTATTGAAAATATTGCAGGCACTTTTCACTGATTGTTTTATGGTTCATTAAAAACAGACTGAAATTGGAATGTGCATCATTCAACATAGACTGAACTGGTTCTTAGTCTTGCGCTGCACATGCTGTATTTTGCAAGATTTGCCAGTGACTCACACTCATTAGGGTCTCCCTCATGGTTTTGCCCCTAGAGCCGAAAGGCACATCCATAATCACACATGGAATTCCAATTTCAGCACAGCACAGTATGTTTCTTTGCAGCCTCCTCTCAGGCTGAGTGGTTTCAGGAGATTTTTCAACCTGCCTATGGCCCTTAGAAGATTTCCAGAACAGAGCCTTTCTGCTATTCTGATTTAAAGAACCACCTTTGTGATTAACTCAAGACACTGTTGGAAGTGACCCAAAGCATTAAACAGTTGAAGTGTTTAAGGCAGCTTTAGAGGTTAACATGTATTAAAACACGTTAAGTGTTTAAGGCTACCTGTAAACCATAAAAGAGTAATGGGTAAGGGAAAAAGATCGTTTAGCAGGCTATTAATGCATTACATGGTACCTCGGGTTACGAACGCCTCTACTAACGAACATTTCGGGTTACGACCAGCTTTGGCAGGAAAATTTTACCTCGGGTTACGAACTTGCCTCGACTTACAAACCAGATCCACGGCCATTTTCCCTGCTGCCATGCGGTTGCGGCTTCCTGTGGGCGAGGTAGCAGTAGCAAGGAGACATTCGGTGAGGCTTGTGGTGTGTTTTGCGGTGTTTTGCGAAGGTTTTTGGTGTGCGTGTTAGCATGGCTCCAAAGAAAATGCAGAGCAGGCTTGGCGGGAGTAAGGCTCTGAAGAGAAAATTGCCTCGGGTTGCGACCAAATTCGGGCGGAGGGCGGCACGGATTAACCGGATTTACATTGAACCCTATGGGGAAATTTGCCTCGATTTGAGACCAACTCGAGTTGCAACCAGAGTCACGGAACGGATTAAGTTCGTATCCCGAGGTACCACTGTACTTGTTCAACAAGTGCACAATACAGTTGTGAAAAAAGGTTTTTATTTTCTGGTTATTTGTGCCTAACAAATCAATCCTACAACTTTAATCATTAAGAAGAAAGTGGGAATGTTATTATAAACATACGTTCACGTACTCTGATGCATTCTATAGTTTCATAATTATGGAAGCCATAACTCAGCTTGAGTTGCAAGAAGCAAAAGTTGTGTTCATACAACATAGCTAACTCAACTAATGTTTCAGAGAAAATGCACATCCCCATGCACCAATGACGCATAATCACAGTTGCCTCAGTCAAAAGTGAAACAGTCATCATAAAACTCAGTAACTTAATTTATAGAGGCTGAAGGACCATTTCAATGGAGACAGCCAGGAGCAAAAAGACATTTGCTTGGTGGCAATTAGCTTCTTCTTGTAGTGAAGGCTTCAGCTCAGGAAATCACACTGCCAAGATGTGCATGTATATACTGTATAACATATTAGAAAAGCATATTGGATTTTTTCCCTATAACTATGTACCACTTCCCACTTTTCTTGGCTTTTTGTCCTCTGGCAAAGATATAGGTGAAATGGCTGGTGTGGGTCTTCCGGGCTGTGTGGCCGTGTTCTGGAAGTTTTGTTTCCTAATGTTTCGCCAGCATCTGTGACTGGCATCTTCAGAGAGCAGAAGCACAAACAGGAGCAGTTCTCTCTGTGCCCAGGATGAGGTGACCCTTTTGTGGGTATTTATAGAGATCTGAGGGGGGGGGAATTGGGGGGTGCGGTGGGGGGGGTTGGTATAGGTGAAAATTGGTGTGTTACTCAGGGGCTTTCTGAGAATTCTCAGCATTAGGCATAATATTACTGATGTCACTCTGGAGCAACATTTAAAAAGGACAACTATCTTCTGAGCACAAAAGTTAGCCTTTGCTTCAGGCGAATAAACAAAACTATGGCCATCTTGACAAAAGGAAGGACGACCACATCTGAAAGTTTTTCTATTGCATGTGATCTCTCTGAAACCACTAAATGTTCCATTGGAGAAACATTCATCTCAGCCTGAGTTTCCTTCTGAAGATGAATTCAAAATTGTTATCTTTCCTATATCTCATTTTGACCTCGGCATAATCTCTGGGTGGTAGGTAAGTCCTTAGCACTGAGAAATCACTGTTTTGATTAATTCTGAACTGTATGGATCTACCGTCAGTTTTCAATGAGGGCCAAATAGAATAGTTCAATAAATAATGGAAATACAAGTGACCCTGGTATAGGAAACCTATCAATCACAATGTGATTGAAACTACAGATGTAAATTCTGCACTTTACCAGAAGGTAAAGTGAAAGTAAACTGTGTCTCCCATATGTGTTTTAAGTGGAAGAAAGAAAAATCCTCTTACAATCTCTTTGCTGCCATTGAACATTTTTAGTTATCATGATTTCTATGTCATTTCTGTGTTGAGATGGTCTCCCTGTCTTCCCTCCAGCCTGTTCCAATACTTATGTCCATGAGCCTATTTCCTTCTTTCTGTCATGTTGGATGATCCTTCTTTCCTAATTGGTTTACTTCCCAAATGTAATTTGACAATATGTATGCCTTTCTGAATATTGGATGTTTTTCTACAATCTTCTTATGGGCTCAGGAGTCAGGCAGCATGACCCACAGGATGTTTCCAGTGAAATAATTCTTGACTCTAAGATTCCTATGAGTAGATCTGTCAGTGTGGGCACTCAGAGGCTGCCCCTTTAGACTTGAAAAAGGGCAGTTGGCAGGAGCTAACTTTCCTGTGATGTGTCTTGAATAAGAGATAGGGTCACCCGTGAAGGCAGAGCTGATGAGGGAGGATGATTCATCTATCTTCTTCCACTAGTTGAGGGGAGAAAGTGAGAGCAGGCTGCATGATTAATAGGAAGGCAGTCTATACTGGCACCGGGTTTGCAAAAAGAGCAATGTGTCTTGATCTATAGGAATTTCTATGGCAATACGGGTTCCACTAAAATCTGTTTGGGGAAGTGGAATCTGTTGAAATGTTAATGCTGTGAACAGTCTACATTAGAGTTTTATTCTGTAGAAAAACATAAAGGGCACAGACAGATGGCTATGTCAAATTGCAATCCATCAATCCTTGTGCTTATGCCAACACAAGTTGCACTGCCCTGATGCTTAAGCTCTATCCTGCCTCAGTGATGTCCTTATTCTTTTAATGATGGACAACTTAAGAGCATTGATTGGTGGATTCTCCTGACTTTGTTTCCCCCCCAGTCAAACATCATGGCCACCGGACACCCTGTCCCTTCCCATTTACTATCCTTAATGTATGGTGGGGGCAGGGTTCAGCACATGCCAGTTGGTGCTTGAAATTGTATAACTGGCCTCCTTTCAAGTTGCCCAACTGAGAGGTCACTGGAGTGGTGGTGCTCTGTGCCTGTGACCAGTCAGTTAGGCTGTATCTAAACCCAGAGTTCTTTCAGAAGAACGCTAAACCCATGCATATAAGGCATGTATGCAAAACCTGACAAGTGCTTCAGAAGCCCGGAGACCAGTCTGTCTTGCAGCCAAAGGCAAAAGGACCATGGAATCCTAGTGACTGGAGAGGAATGGAAATGCTCACATCAACTTAAAGTAGTCAGTAAAAGCTGCGCAAAACATGACCATGTCAACATTGTTAATGTTAATTAATCCCATCAGTAACATCCTAGATTATGCAAAATCTGTGTCAGGAGGAGGTTTAAAACTGGAACAACTAGACAAATTTGAGTAGCCTCAGCTGCAGGGTGAAGATGAGAAAAAGGCAACGTCATGAGGACATGGCATATAAGCATGGTTATTGGAGCATAATTTAATGACTGAACAACAAAAATTGGAGCATGTCCTGGTATTTTTACTTTAGTCCTTAGCATTTCAAAATAAAAAGACCAGAAAAGCTAAAGAACAGCTCCATATCTTGTTAGAAGTAAGAATTACCTGCCAAATTTATTTAGCAGAACAAAACATTTCCCACTAAATTAGAAGCTGTGGTTTCTGTTGTCCCTTGTAAAGTATTGCTATAGAGTTCTAAATTGGTGGTGACTTCTACAGAGGAGAATTTGGGAAGAAAAAAGTGGAAATCTACAGATTTCCTGCCCAAAGGGAATCCTATGCAGTGGCAAAGCTATTATCACTTTCTAGGCCACTATTCAGAAATATTTTACATCCTTCCATATTTATTACCTACAGATTCCTTGTCCGAGCATTCTGTTTATTAAGAGTAAGTTCCATGTTGTGGTAACAGAGAGTTATAGAGCTACTTCTGAACAATTATTGGATAAATATCCATCACCAATTGATTGATGTGTGACCCATAGGTACCACATATGTTATTTAATGACCAGTCACTTAATTATAGACTTGGTGACATGTTTATAAGGGTGAACTTTAGAGTTCTATTAGAGAATGGACAGATGAACTATAGTGGTGCCCTCAGGGTAGATTTCACCTAGCCTCTGCTGTCTCTGTGGACCCATTATATGGTAATTAACATAATTTTTAAGTAGGATGCAAAGAGTTAAATGACCACCCTTATTATTGCTTCATTTGTCACTGTGGTAAATGCTACTGTGGTGGGAGCTGGAAGAGAAGATGTGGCAGAAGACAGAAAGCAGCAAGCGAATGTTGATGAGAGCATAAACATGAGTAAAGAGAGAGGCTTATTCTAATTTTCCCTGAATTTTATCTTTCAGATTTAGTGCTCACTTTATTTGGAGCAATGTTGTACTACAATATTGCTTTTTTACAATATCAATGGAGGTTGTTATTCTTATTGTCATTCATTTCTAAGAGGGAAAGAGGCTCAAATGATGAATGCACCAGAATACATGTGGTAAAAGAACATTTTCCATTTCTCAGAAGAAGAACTTAAGCAGGACAGGAACTGGGAAGCTGTGGTCCTCCAGATACTGTTACAGTGTACTTCCCAACATGTCCACTTGTGATTTCAGTAACATCTAGTGAGTCACAGATGCACCATCCCTGCAGTGAGACCTCCTCCAGATGGATATATTTTCACAGAGACAACATAAGTCCTGAATTAATTTCAGCACTAGAGCTAAACTGAAATATTCTTGCATAATTTGAGCAGCCCAATTCAGATGATGAAATTAGGGTGCAATATTTAAGCAGTGGGGGTAGAGGGATGCAGGGAAGAAGTTTTACTGTCACAGGACTTGGTAGGAAAAAGAGACTAATTGGGAGCAGTATGGGACACACATTACGCTTCTCCAGACTGCCTGATGTTTAAATTAGAAGTTTGCAATAGATCATTTCTGACCTATTTTCATCCAACATATATCGTGATCTCAAAGTCTGATGACATTTTCCTTTTATCTTCATCAGGTCTGAAGCAAGACAGAAAGAGGGCCTTTCTGGTTGTAGGGCCTCATTTGAGGTGGGTGAAAATTACATTTGTTATTTTTTTTTTACCCATCAAAATTAGCAGATTTTACACGGAACAGTACAAATTTGAAAAATGAAGTATAGGAATGTGAAAGAAAGCCAAACTTGACAAATTTGCTCAGCCAGGCAGAAGGTCTTATTTTTTTTTAATGTCCTGGGTATTCAGCCAGTTTTGTGGTGATTTTTCTGATTTTTTCCCCTTTACCTTTAACGGTTTCATGGCAGAAGGCATAACATACTCCTGTTCAGAATTGTTTAAAAAAGCAAGTAGAGGCAAGAGGAGAAGATTTGTTCATCCATATGTAGAACTTGCTCTCCAAGGAGGTTCTCTTGGCACCTAATGATTGCTAGACACTAGTTAAAGACCTTTTGATCTCTCCTCATGTCTTTTTTCCCTTGCTGTGATTGCTTTCAGCAATGCCTTGCACCGACTTTATCTAAAACAAATGACTGCAAATTGGAAACTGAAAAGAAACATGCTGTTTCATCTGCCCTCCCCTACTTGGGAGCATTTGTTTGAATAACCACATTGACTGCATTTTAGGAAAACCATTTTGTCTGGGAGAAGTTAAATGTTAACAAAATGTTTTTAAGAATGGCCTTCCCTATAAGAAAACATGTAAGTACACTTGTAAAGACTTTAAAGAAGCAAATAATGACTACATCTTTTGTTCACCTAGAGATCAAGGTGGCATAATTTATTTCATTTAATTTAATGGGCCAGAGGTTTGGGTCATGCTTTACAATTTCCTTCAAAATGTGTGGTTTTCCAGTCTTTAATATATCAAAAATCCATCATGAAGTAGTACCAAAAACATTGTTTTGTTTTCAGATAGGCATTCTTTTTTCTTTTTTTTCTCCTTGTGATAGTTCATGGGTAACCCTTGTGCTTTTCTTTTTTTCCTTAAAAATTAATACATTTAATTCTTCTCTGATTTACATGCACGTTCTTAGAATAATGGAAACCATTCACAGCCCTATGAATCATTATAAAAGTCATAAAATCCAGGTATGTGCAGTCTGTGCAAATGGATATTTAACCAACCTGGTTGAAATTTCAGTTCTTCCATTTAGTCCAAAGAGGACAGAAAAAGAGGAAGTACTGTACTTTTTTTCCCATAACATTCCCATTTTTCTTTCCATGTGCTGGGTCAGGACAGTTGTGCTGTAGCATGGTTGTTTTATTCTGGAATAGAGTTTGGGTAGATTCTTTGGTCTTTAAAGAGAACATTCAGCTCGTGCTTTGGATGCAATCTCCACTGGACTCTTAAAAAAAAAAAAACAAGTTGGGAGTTCAACAAAAACAGGAGGAAACCAAAGAGGGAAAAATAAGCTATTGAATTCTTAACTTACTTGGTTTCTGGAAAAAAAAATCAGCATAATAAATAGATTCCAATTCCCTGCTTGCCAAAAAAAAAAAAAAGTTTCAAACATTATAATGTAGCAGTCTTATGAGAACAATTCCAGAAATATATCATAAAGCTGTAGAATCAGTGAGGAAAGCAATAGGCAGGGGATTTATGCATCAGCGTAGAACACATTATTCACATGAAGAAGATCCAGAAGATCAGATGAAATATAAGTGCCTCAGATCTTTGGAAAGTATTGTCATAGCTATTGTAGTAGTCTGACTAGATACACTGCCCTGATGTTAAAAGGTTTTCTATGTTTTTCTAAGAGTTAAACTGATAACAGGAACTATGTGTTCTCCTCTTCATTAGAATCTGGAGAGACTTAAGGACTCTAATGCAGCTGAACATACCACTGCAAAGCAGAGCCATTCCCATATAAGCAACAGTACTTATCAGAGCAAGATTTGGGCAGGAGGCCCCCAAATGCAACAAACTGGCTTGAAGTCACACATATTACCACCTAAGAAATTAAATGCTAAACTGTTATATTTAGCTGATTTTTGAGGCTGATTTGGCATAGGACATAGTAGCCTGCCTTTAGACTTGACCATTAAGAGTACAGTGTTATTTTTATAAATGTTTTTAAAAGTATCCTCCATTTCTTTCTCCAATAAACCTAAAGCTGTTGACAAGAGTAATCACAGAATATAGGAAATACAGTTTAAAAGATCTAATTTATATATTTAGTTTTGTACCTTAACTCAACAACAGGATTAAACAAGACAATATAAAGTCTCTGAGCCAGAAGTTTAACTCACATCAAAAGATGTATGAAATCAAAGGATCTTAGCAAGTTGCCTGAAGCTTAAAAGTGAAGTGAATTTCTCTACAAAGAGAGTTTGGAGCTGCACCAGAAAAGGATGTGTCCATTTCCCCAACAACTGTGCTTTTCATAGAGAAAATAAAGTTTATAGGCAACATGATTTAGATAAGAAGCCTTGAAATATCCTAGTTCCAAACTATTTAGGACTTTATATGAAAGTGTTGATAATTGGAACTGAGACAAAGATGAACTGGAAGCCAGTGGAGATTAAAACAATAAAACAAAATAGTTGGTAGTGATGGTGCCAAATAACGTGTTCAGCAAATCATGTATCCATTTTGCTCTTCATGTAACAATATGGGATCATAGGAAGCTGTTTTTGATTTTGCAGTTGGTGCATTGGTATTATCAACCCTGCCTTCAAGAGATTCTCCATGGCTTCAGACAAGTGTACTGGAGATGCTGGAGAATTTCCCCATGCCAAGCAGATACAGCACTGTATCTCACTGTATACATCTACCTCCTTCCATCCATTTGAATAGGATTCGTATTCTTGGCTGGACAGGAATAGATGTTTAACAGATAAAATATTGTCTATTTAGAGAGGCAGCAACAAAGAAAGCTTTTGTTATTGCTTGCCATAAGGTTTTTAAAAACAACTAGAGAAAGATAAGAACCCCACAGATTTTGTTCTATAAATCTATGAGTTATGTAGAGGCCAGTTCCCATGCCCTGTCAAGTATATGATCTATGTATTAGACATGATAAAGGAGGGCACATAGAATGAAGTTATTGGTGGCTATTTCCCAACTCTAGAACTTCAATTTCATGGGAGCCGATCAAAGTTTGTTTTTGACCACTCTCCAGAGGCAAATGTCTAGCACAGTGTTTCTCAACCTTGGCAGCTTGAAGATGTATGGACTTCAACTCCCAGAACAACCCAGCCAGCATGCTGGCTGGGGAGTTTTAAGAATTGAAGTCCACACATCTTTAATCTGCCAAGGTTGAGAAACAATGGTCTAGCATAAGAAGGAAGTTGGTTTGCAGAAAAGTCTTTGCCAATAAAGACAAAAATCTTTTCTGCAGATTTTCTTGACTACAGACTGTCTTATGAACTTCTATTGTCTTGCCATGTGTCCCTCTTTTAACTTTATTATCCTTATTCTCCCTGTTTGTAGACTGATTCCAATCCTGTGGGCCCAGTTTTTAAGTGGAATTTCCTAAGGAAGGCAACAGTAATTGCAATCAGTGCTATCTTGGCTAAAAGTATATTAAATAACATGCTTGTTATTCAAACTGTCATGTGGGTTCTGTATCCATAGTATATGTATATGTTATGATACAGAACTTAATTATATGGTCATGTCAGCATGTGGGTTGTGGTCACAACACTGCAGCAACTACTCTGTAGATTCTTCAGAGACATCCGTCTTCTGTCACATATGTTTATTCATAGCACACTGGCACAAGACTGATACATAACATTCCCAGTTTTCTCAGGGCTCTTGCCAGACAACAGCACCATATTCAAAACAGCAGGAAGTTTCACCCTGTACTCCATAGTTGATACCATGTGTTTACAGACTCTTAATATACTCATGAATTTCATGGTCATGCAAGATTTGCTGACCATAGATACTTTCACTCTTTCCTTCCCATAATTCAGTGCTTTCATGCAAGTGAAGCTCTAGTTCTCCTCTTGATCTGGTCTTTGACTTGGCTAATGATCTCCTTTGTTTCCCATGAGGACTACTGGGGATTAGTCCATGAATCAAGCATTTTTGGTAAACTATAGATAGGGAGCTTTCCATTCCAATTATCTCAATTGTATTAAAGGCTTCATACTGACAGGCATTAGAGAACCATTCCCATCTATTATTGCATTCAATGAAGAGTTTTGAGGAACAATTTCTAATACAGGAAAATGTATCCCATTTTGAACTATACAATAGTGCAATCTTATTTAAAAATGACATTATTTCACTTAGTTTGCCTTTTCCTTGTTCATTTTGGAAATGTTATATCATGGAGAATCCCTCTGTATTCTATCCCTGGCTTAAGTCCTAGTGTCTCAAATAAGCACTCAATTGTTTACAAATTCAAAAGATAATTGTTTCTAAGGGCTTGGGCCGCCTAAATCCAGGTGACCTCTAGATGCCAGCAAAGTGAGACAGAAAATTCTAACTCTACTGCCAACTCGTGGTCATCCACATTTTTACAGTCTTGATATGGTGGCTGTTGATTTAACCAGTCTTTTATATATTTTTAAATATATAATATTTTTAAAGCTGAGCCTTTATCCATTATAATTTATCAATACCCCAGTTAACAAGATGGTATACAGAAATGAGATCCTGATGAGTGGGTAGGAGAAGGAGGGCTCAATTTCTTTTATGGCTAGGAAGACCCTAGAAGGAACAGAAACAGGAGTTAGTTGGGGAGTGAAATATTCTAATTAGAAAAAGTAAAGAAAGGACTATAAAAATGTATATGTTGTAGTCATTGTAAATAACCTACATTTTGGTCCTTAAATTGAAAGGGTCATTTTATAAAGACAAGAGTGAAAGGAATGGCTGCCCTCTAGATTTGGAAACAGGATGACACTGAGTTACCAAAACTCTAATCAATGCTCTGCTTGGTTCTTTAACTGGGAGATGGATTCTTCAGTGATATTGCTGTGTTGTTACAGTTACCTCTGAGGAAGCAATTGCAATATTCAGCTAAGGCTTGTGAAAGGGGGCAGCAGTGATTCAGCTAAAGCAGCAGCAATGGAGGAGTCAGTCTTGAGTTTCACAGCTGGCAGGGCAAAAGGATGGTGGTGCTGAGAAACCTGTAACATAAAGACTGAAACGCGTGCAGCTCCATCAGGAAATTCCATAGCTAGATTGAAGGCTGGTACCCAGGAATGTCGGAGTTGAGAAATTAATTTCAGATGGGCCTGAAATTTTCCTGCTGAATAAATAGCCTTCCTATCCCAGTATAAGCATGTAATTTAAAACAGTGTGGAGCTTTCAGAGAATTAAGAGTAAATTGATTTCTTTTTTTAAAGTAACTTGAAGCAGTCTTAAAAGTAAGGACTAAGTATCAACAGAAGAATCCAAGCAGTTATCAGGTTTAAGAATGTCAATGAAATACATAAAAGGACATATAATTTTTTTCTGATTTACATGATGGACATATTGGAATTGCCTCTTCATATAAGGTACTGTTAACATATTAATGCTATCTAATATAAGCCAGGGCTTAACCTCAGTTCTGAAGGCTGACTTCTTTTGGGCGCTTTATTGCAAAATATTTACACCATTTAGTCTTCCACCAGGGCAGGAACTGCACCCCTGCATTATTTATTGCTCCACTGTGGCCTATGGCTTCTCCAAAAGCATTGTGGGGATCCTGACCCTCTAAAGGTTGGACACTTCTTCACCAGAATGAAAAGTGTTTAAAAGGTTAAAGAAGATGGGACAGCCAATGTGATGGTCTGCCAAAGGTGTGAACAGCGGGGCTTTAATCTATTATGATCCCCCATGGAGTCTTTCTCTCAAGTAACATGACACAGACAGCTAGTCTGGATGGTCTGAATCAGTATTCAATCCAGATCTTGCCAGCCGAGAATGTGGCACAACAGTCGAGTGCATGACTGTGAATACGACTGGAAAATTAAACAGAAAACCAAAGGAGATTGATTGATTGATTGATTGATTGATTGATTGATTGATTTTTAAATTTATATGGCGCCCATTTCCCCCAGAGATATATAATGTTGAAAGAAAGAGTGTTTTTACATTTTGGGCAACCACATTTCTTTTCTTCATAAGCCAATCTACATCCAAGGTCTTTTTTTTTCCCATATCAAATTCTCAGATAAAATTGTTTTGCAGTCCACAGGCTGCGTGTTGGTTATTCCTTCTAAGAATTCAACAAAATGTGACTAGGGATCCTGATGGCAGCAAATTGATGTGTATAAACAGGATAAATGCACCTCAGAATGACATCCTAGTAGCGTTTATTCTTTTCTAGAAAAATTCTGGAAGATAGAGATTACATTTACTTTCTAAATGGCATGGTTAAGCAGTGTCTATATTTTAACAACTTCTAAAACCACAAGGCTCTTTGTACAGTAAAGATGTCTTCCTTGGCACTTGCTGGAGCAATTATGTGACCATTATATTTTTAATTTCAGGTGCTGGCCCTGTCTGATTTACCTCAGAACTGCAGCATTCAGGGAGAGGAAGCCTAAGCCTTTGCTTTCTAAACATGATCCTTTATACTGTAATTAACCTAAGTAGGGAGGGAACTCTCCACTGGCATTAATGACAGAATCTTTGCCCTTCCCTCAACACTCCAAAGACAAATTATTAGAGAATAGGAAGGATGGTGGTATTGGAATTTTGCTGTTCTCCATCTGAATGATGTCAGTGAGATGATGAATATTGGAGTTATTCTGCTTCACCCATAGAAAGCAAGACGCAGTGTATCCTTGGTGTACTGCAGTAGAGAACTGAGAATGAAGGAGAAAATATGACTAGAAAACACTGCTTGTATTTTAAAATAGGGTTAATTCTGAAGGTTAGGAGCATGTAAAGGAAAAAAGTAGGTATTAGAGAAAGCAGAATGTAAAGATTTAACCTTTGCTGTAAACTGCCTCACCTCTTTTCATTCTGAACTTTTATCAATTTGTTGAAATGAGCTTCCAATCTGTCCCATATTGATCACCAGCATCTTGTCAATATTGGCTGTTGTAAAGGTGAGCTAAATCTGCAATTCAGGTTAATGGAATTTATGCCTCACTCAAGCACAAGAATGGGGCCGAAAGCCATGTACATATGTGCTTATGTGTGGAGGTGAATCTGCCTCCTCCTTACATAGAAATATCCTGTGATGGAAATTATATATATGTATATGAAATAGTGCAACAGGACTAGCTTATGCCACTTTAAAACCAGAAGATTAGACATAATAAATAGGTAGATAGATAGAAAGATATGAAAAGGATTTATGTAGCAAAAAAACAAAGCTTATTAAAAAAAGCAAATACCTTCTATGTAATTGTATTACTCTGAAATAAAGGTAGAAATGTACAGAAAAATAAAACAAAACCTAAAGAAGTATTAAAAGAAAATAAAGCAGCTAAGAAAAAAGAGCAGAGGAGTCTGGCAATTGATGGACAGTGTGATATATCACCAATAACCTCAATAATGGAAACGGAGGTAATTGTTTTTCTACTATTTCTTCGTTGCCTCCACTATTGCCAGTACTGTGGAGAATGGGAGTACTGATTGTTGAAATGTGTACATAAACATAAATGTTCAGATGCTACCAATTCACTAGAGATTAAACCTACAGCAACCAATTTAGTTGGCCACTATACACAATTTTGCCATTGTATACAATTGCTTATAAGGTCCTTATGCTTAAATCCTAAGTCATTAGGTTAAAAATCAAACACAGAAGAAATGGTAAGAAGCAGTGGGTTAATCTCAAGACATTTCTGAAACAAGCAGCAACCATGTTTTAATACTTGGATTTACAACCAAATATATAGACTAGAGATGGTAAGAAATAGGTGTAGCCTTGCAAAACGTACCATCTATGGGGAATTTTGTATTGCGCTTCCTTCATATTAGTGTCGACTGATAAAAATGCAAAACAAATTCAGATACATTACTAATCATCTTATTCCAAAGACTCACTTAAGTCCCTTATTTGTGCTTGTACATCAGATATGTTGTTCTCTGATACTGGCATTTAGAAGATATTATTAAAAAAATAAAAAAAACTGATGTAACAGTGCTTTCTGTAGAGAACTAAAAAGAAGTGAGGAGGTCTTTAGATGCCCTCTTCATGTGAGGTTGGATGACATCTTTTCAGATAGCAATACTACTTACATGGGACTTGTTAAAGAAATCCAGAATCTGCAGCTAAGACGATCATTCGTTTTCCTATTGGGATGTGTGTGAGGGTGTGTTTGCATATGCACCATTCAGTCAATTATTTTATCAGCAGAAAACTATGATTCAGTCTGTCAGATTATCGATCATGCTGGCTTCAACTGCTGTGTCCAAGGGGGCACCGAGCTTGCAGATAGTTGCAGCAGAGCTGGGATCACCGAAACACAGTTACAGCTGTTAGTGCTGGAGGATAGAGAGTAACTGGGACTAGGCAGCAGACTGAGGCTTGTGATTCATTAGAAGAAGGTGACTGAGGGGATAAGAAGAGAAAGGACATTGAACTGATCTATCTGAGACCATGGGAACAGTGTCTGGCCTCCTTTAAGCTGATGGTAGAAATGGGATGGAACAAATGCAAGGATAAAAAAAGGAAAAACTAAGTAAAATTGAATTTCACATATTGGCCCATCATGGCCCATCATGCAGTAGCCAACATTTGACCATGTCTGATTGATCCCTTGCAATGAAATTATAGCTGCAATCCCAAGCATTATTTTCTGTGAGTAAGGCCTATTTCAGTGGGACTTGCTTTCGAGTCAACATGCATCAGGTTGGCTGTCTTTTATATTCATTTATTTCCTCAAGAAGGAAATGTTGATGCCCACATAGTTTTTAAATAGTATGCTTTGAGTAAAAAATCCAGGATAAAATGTCAAGGCTTATTGAGCAGGGTCTGAAATTCTATGATTTCCCTTTCCTACAGTGTATTTTTTCACAAAGGGGTCACATTAGAGCAACAGATAAAGATTAAATCTCTGGTTTTGTTTTTATCTTCAGAATGAAGCATGTAACTTCCTGTGTGCGCATTAATGAAAGGATGATTATTTGGGAGACAAGTGTTACCATAAAGCTTTCCATCTTGGGCTTTCAGCAAAGGTTTCACTGTTCATTAACTCCTTGTGGAGCCTCTCTGACATTTACTCTGGTACTTCCTAACAGGAAGTTTTTAAGCAGTCTTCCCCTGTGTAGTATCTGCCAGATCTTTGGGGTACCATCTTAATTTACTCAGCCATCATGAACCAATAGTTAAGGATGACTACAGTCTGAACGATCTCTGGAGCACCACACTGGGGAAAGCAACATTTATATACATAATTCAAAGGTCAGATTATTCAGCCAGCACTTTTAAAAAGATACTTCACAAAGTGTGAGCTAATATATATATATGCTAGTGCAGAAGCCACACAAGCAAGCATCTACATCTTTCATAATGTCAGTGGGTGACTTGAATTAAAATGGATAATTTTGAACATTGGCATTTCAGTTTATATCTAGATTTGCATGACTTTTATTCTCGTTTTAGCATTACAGTTAGCTAAGCTAAGGCCTCCAGAACTGTTCAGAAATTTCTTCACTCAGGACAGATTCTTTTAAAAAACACTTTGCTTCCTGTCAGTGGTAAAAACAATTTACATACATTTTAAATAATACATACACTTAAAGTGGTATATTTAACTGTCAAGCATTTTCATTCAAGGAAAGTTTATGTTTCTGTAAAGAATATAATTTTGACCTTTAGTTGGCCTCTAAGAAAAATGCACATAGCAATTGCCAGCTGATTTTGTTAAGATGCCAATAACATTTTTTTAATATCGTTATAAAGATTTGTATGTTACTAAATCTAACTGATAATTCAGCATATGGATTTTTGTTTAATTATGCATGGATGTCAGGAAAAATGTATATGAGGGGGGGAAAAAAATCCCAAGTCACCATTGAAGCTATACCTTTAGCAGGCCAAGTGATTCTTTTCAAAATAGTTGCAAGGTTTTGAGTTTCCAAGAATTATTTCTCAAGTGAGTTGGTTAAAGGAGGAAAAAAAAAAAAAATGGGGAGAGGGAATGTGGCTAATATTTGAGCTATGTTACATCCTTAGATGAAGAGCAGTCTCCAGATGTTCAAATTGGGTCTTATCTGTTGTGCTAAATTGCACCAAACCTTGCTAAGAAGAAACAATCAAGTAATTGGTGATCCCTCATAATGTCCAGCTGTTAAAGTAAAATTTGTTTCTAAGATGTCTTTGGGAGTGACAACCGATCTGCCCTGATCCTGTCCTCCATCTGCCCCAAGTTTAGGACTGCTGTCATGTGGTCTTATTCTTTCAATTACTAAATTCACCATTTGCTCAAGTGAAAATAACTTTATTAATAATTTAAATTAATACAAACATAAAATGGAATACTTTTTTCCTTGTTGCTCACCTAACATTGGACTGACTGTAACTATTAGATATTTTTCCTGTTTGGGAAATCACAATTATATTACATCTCCCCCCCCTCTGAGAATCTCAAGAGATTTGGTGATAAGAAAGGAGCTTAGCTGTTTTGACAGGCTGTCTCATTTCTTCTTGAGTATTTTATCTAAACCGTCTCTGCCATTTACACATTTATTGACCTAAGTGATGGCTTGCTATAATCATAACACAATAACTTTGGTAATAAGCATCATAATTAACTCCATTTTGTATAATTGGGCCAGTATTTCTGTAAATAACGAGCAAGGTATTTTGTTGTGGGTGGCAGTGAGTTTCTTTGCTAATGAAAATTCCTCAGCAGTTGGTGTGAATATTAGGATAGGGTCAATTAAAATTAATTCTGTTTGTATTGATTGCCTTTTTGCTTATGCAAAGATTGTGCAAAGCAAGTGTGCAGCAAAAGCTTCCTTCCTTTTAAAATCTATAACATTTGCTTTTGGAGCTGGGGGAGGAGAAAACAAAAATCACAGGCTGTTTGAAATTTAAATCAAAGTAATGTGGTCAATAGAATCAAGGTTACAGTGCCCTGGAAGGTTTTCACTGGCCAGTATCAACATGCATTCTGGGTAAGAGTGGCCTGAAAGGTCAATTGACCGATGTTTGAGGGGTAGGCAGAGGGGATGCTGGCATGAACAGGTTGGGTTTTGCTTATACATTGGATACACATGGAGGTCACATTAACCCATTCATGAACTTAATATGAGCAATATAAGCACAATAATTTTAATTAATAACTAAAACTTTACTATTCCTTTTTCTTCTAACAAAAGTAATTGAAGTTCAGTAATTCTGAGACACACAGATACAAAACAAAATTAGGTTGTAGGAAACTGCTGAATGTACTAGAAGTCTTGGTTGTTGAGTTTTATTTCCAGGTGATACACACACCATCAGCTGCTTTCCAATTTTATTCTATAAACCATAGAAAAGCTGCTTACCAAAAACAAAAAAAAATGAAATTAAAAAAAAAAGTACAGATAGATGTATTCAAAACTTGGCTGCAGGCCTTTATTGAGTGCTGGACTTTGTGTGGTATTTATGATTTTTTTTTGTTCATTATTTGTTAAGTGTTTGATAATGCCACAATTCATGAAGATTGATTATGCTTTTTTTTTTTAATGAAAAAAGACTGTTCCAAAGTTTCAAAAGGTTATCATCCTCTCTTTCTTTCCATCTGGCTGAATTATACTGAGTTTTTCAACACACATTTAAATCTACCCAAAGCCTTTCTATCTTCTAGATCAATGAACAAAAGCTATTCCATGCTGCACCTTTTTTGCTGATAAAACTAATAACCTAGAGCTGTTGTACTTCACAGATAATTCATTCTTAAACTTCGTGTTCATGGATCTCCATGACACATTTCTTTGGGATTATTTGTTGTTTTATGGAAGCATTCTGGGAAGGCTACAGTTGAACAGAACATTTGCAAGAAAATTCAGCATGTTCCCATTTGGGCCTTTCTCAGTTCAAAATTGCTCTTTCCAAACTACTTTTTCATCTGTGGAACATAGCATATAAAGAAGCTTCATGGGCCCTCTATCTTTCACTGACTGTTTATCTTTCCCTATGGATCAAAAAGCAGCATTCAGAGATTGATTTGAGATAAAAGAGGAGCAGAAGAGAAAACATGAACTAACCTTTCCCCTTATGCCTTTTTCCCATCCACACACAGTCTGTTCCAGAACAGTGGATTACCTTGGGTTAAAGAAAAAAGGCATAGGTAAGAATCATATAACTATGTGTCAGACTTTTCTTGACAGGCTAGACTAGACACTGACTCAAATAGACCAGTTCTGGTAGGTAGGTTTATTGTAGAAAAGCTAGTGAAGTCATTACAAAACAATTCCAATGAAAGACTGTTATACAACACATGCAAGCCCCATGAATCCAATTCTTGAACCTCTTTCTCTCTCCCACAGGCCTGAAGCCACAATTTTTTGGGTGAGACATGGTTTCCACTTGTCTCTAATTTCGGTAATGAACTATCTGTTTTCAGACTGTTTGTTTCTGACGGCTCTCATACCACCCACCCCTTCAAGTCTTTCTTTTTCTCATACTGGAGGAAACTGGTGCATCTTCCCTCCCTCCTTCCTGGGCAGTTGGCCCAGGAAGGATCTGTGACTCTTCCACTGATAGTCTCCACGTGTCTTTTGAGGCTGAATAACCTTCCTTCCTCTCTTTCTCTCCCCTGTTTCTCCTTCTTCAAAAATTTATTTGTTGGATGCAGGCTGGGATAGATCAGGTCCCCATAGGCAATAAACCTACCATTGCCCCCTTGTTATTCAAACTTGGCTCCTTCCTTCTCAGAGTCCCAAGAGTTGATAGTTCTGTGGGTGGATCAGAAAGGTCCACCCCCCCCCCCCCCAAAAAAAAGATTGGAACAATGCTGTTCAGTCTTCTGACACTTCCCCTCTGTTTCAGGAGTTCTCAAAGATTATAGTCAATGGTTCTGATTTAGCATCATGGAATGTAATCCATTTGGCCCCAGGAACTTTAATTTAAAACTGCTTGTTGTTCTTTCACCACTTCTTTGCCTATTTTCACCTTCATTTTTCTTCTGCTTGCTGCCTGGTACAACTTCTGACAGGTTGGGCCACTTTTTCCTTTTGCAAAGGACACATGCAAATTAAGAATGAAGTTGTTCAGTCTTCTCCCAATTTCTGTCACCATTTTGCATCTTCCCCAACCAGTGGACCAACCATTTCCTTGACTTTCTCTTGATCTGCACATATAAAAAACCCCCTCTTTTTGGTGTTTGTTGCAAGCGTCAGCTCATTCTGAGCTTTAGCCATCCTGCCCATCCTTACAGATTAAGGCTATTTCCTGATATTCTGCTTTCATTTTTTAAAACTTGTCCTTTCTCTCAGTTTATCAGAAAGCTCTTTATACAATCTCACTGGTGTGATCAGCTGCCTTCCATTCTTTTTTCTCTTTGGAATTTTTTGTGCTATTGGGCCTTAATTATCTCATTTTTCAGAATTCCTTAATCCCTCTGAACTAGATTTCCCTTTAGGATTTCCATCCATGAAATTCTTCCTAGTTTTTCCCAGTTTTCCCTTAATGGATTCAAGTCACCTCTCTTGAAATCTGGAACACTAATTTGATTACCTTCCATTCTCCTTGCCTGTCATATGGGGAATTCTGGGATCAGATAGTCATTCTTTTCCAAAGTTCCTATATCTCCCACTTCCTCCACTATTTATTCCCTGTTAATAGATATGAAGTCTAGTATAGCAAATCCCCTAGATCCTTCCTGCACTTTTCGGATCATGGAGTTGCAAGATATATCAAAAAATCCCACCTGCCATAGACTTTCATTCTCAGTTAATACTGGGGTAGTTGAAATTCTCCATTACTACAGTGGTGTGTTTCCTGGATATCTTGGCCATCTGATTTGCAAAGATTTCATCTATATCTTGTGCTGGGTTGGGTTACCTGTAGAATACATCCATAACAATGTTATGACTTCAGCAGGGACAAAAAGAAATGATAGTAAGTGATAGTATCAACTGATGAGCAGGGGTCCCTTAAACTGGGTTGATTGAAAGGGCAAAAAAATTATATTAAATAAATAATGGCATCCCGATCTAGTTTAAGAATGTCTAAATAGTGCGGTGTCTAAATTCTAAAGAATGTCTAAATACGCGGTGGCGCAGCAGCTTAATGACGCTGAAAGTTGCCGGCCAGAAATGGCTGACGCTTCGCCGGTTCGAGTCCAGCCTTCACACTAAACAGGGTGAGCTCCTCTTTCCTCCCCAGTTCCTGTCAACCCAACAGGTCGAAAACTCACGTGAGTAGATAAATGGGTACTTTCACTCCGGTGGGAGGAAAAATGCTGGGGGAGCTTGCATGGGAGTCGGGAGCAGTTGCCGGTAAGCGCGAAAAACCGCACGCGCCCGAAAAGGGCGGGAAGCAACGGAAACCCCGCCTCCTGTGCTCGCCAGCTGGGCTCTGCTCTAGGAAGGAGGTTCTGGCAAACCACTTCCGAAACAGTTGCCTTGAAAACTGCAAGGACTCGTCCAAGCAGTCACTGCAGGGTCAGTAATGACTGAGCGCAGACAAAAAAAAAATAGTGCTAGTCACCGGCCAGAAATTGATTATGTAAGGCTGTGCTGGATTTTTCACTTCTGATTGCTTCTGAAGCATTTACTCATAAATGACTATAGTATATGTGCTACTTTCTCATTTACCATCAGTCCCATGTGCTGTATGGGAGGGATATGATTAGGATCCCCCATTTCTATATGGAAATAGAAATAGAATGAATAATCCCTCATTTTTGTTTGTTTGCTTGTTTGTTTTGCTTTTATTATAGGATCAGAGTATTACTTTTCCTATTCATCTCTTATCTTTTAAGGCTTATTCCTCTCCCCCCACACCTCTATATTTCTATAGTCTGTGAAATGTAATTGAATTGTTGAAATGGTCAAAGGCAGGAAATGGAACATTTTGGAAAGAAGGTAAGGAGTCGACATATATACAGTACAGGGAGATGAGAAAGGCAGTTTGGAAATGGAGGATAAGGACGTGCAGAGTGCCTGTAAAAACAAATAAACAATAATAGTCCAGAGGTTTCCTTTTTTCACATCTATAGTAAGAGTGTGTTCCATTTGGCTTGCAAAATGACTCGGAACCTGCTGAGGAAGGAGGTGGGAAACAGAATATTTTCCCATTAAGCTTGGCTTTTCATCTACAGTACTTCCCTGACAAATGCAGCTGATTCTGATGGTATTTTTTCCATTCCTATCTAATCCCTACTAAGACTGAACTATAGGCTGCTGTCTTGGGTCTTGGCTCCGATAATGTTTTTGTGCTAGCATAACATAATGTCATACAATTAGAAATTATATGTTAGCCGTTAGTCATAGCCCACTGAGTTTATATTAGACAAAGGAAATTAAACAGGAACAAGAGGAGACCTAGTAAGTGCTGTGTATTTCTTTTATGCTCCAGAAATACTACATTTTGGTTGATGAATTCAACATCGATATCTACAGATGTAAAGCCGTCTCTGCTTTAGGCAGAAGCACTCTGGACCTTTTGCTGGATACGTAATTGACCTTGCTGATGTTTGTAGTCTTTTACAGCATAATTTCCAGATATTTTTGTCCTCTGAATGCAATGCATAGCCCAACTGCGTGTGGATTTTTTCTTTGTAAAACTAAATTATTGGTGCCATTAAACTGAATGGGGGTTACTTGTAGGTAAGTGTGCACAGAATTGCAGAATCAGATATCAGTCCTATAAAATGTTAAGTGTAGGAGGTCACTTTCAATTTAACTAGGCTTTCTTTTGAGCAGACATGCATACATCTGCATAGTCAGTCTATCTGTTGACATAAATATGAGTCAATGTATATCCACTATTTGCCAATAGAGACAGGGGAAATTCCATTTTTAATGAGAAAATTCTCAGAGGATCTATTTTACTGACCAGTAGATGTCAGAATTTGACCTTTCTTAATATTAAACCCTGGCTTGCCCCTTCTTTTTAAGTGCTCTGTAACTGCTTAAAGGCTTTTTGGCTGGCATTGGCTACAGATAATTTTAATGTTCTCCTTATCAGCCATGCTTTCCTCTTGTTCTCCTAATAATGTTACTAGTGGAGAATGGGCAAGGATTTTTCCAATAATATGTTTTGAGGGATTCCATTTTTCTGACCTAAAAGCCAACTTTAAATTGTGACCAAATTCCCAAGTCCATTAATTTTTGCTCAAAGTGGGCATCCTAGAATACATCCCCTCATTTTAACAAACAAGAGAATTTGCTATTCAAATGTATTTGTCACATCTCAGAAACACCAGTAAATTGGAAGCAGACAATTTAGGCTTCAGTGGTAAAGAGGAATGGTTGACAGAATTTCCCAGCTGGATAGAAGGTCTATAGAAGCTGAAGAATTTCTCATGAAACATTTTATCCTTTTTCTCCAAACCCTCAGCCATGATTGGCAACAAGGGAGGAAGGCCATGTAATTCAACCAGAATGGGGAAATGTTCCTATTCTGATTCAGAGATCTAATCAAACAGATCAAGAACTCTTGTGACTTCAGAACCAATATCTTTTCCAGTCACAGGCTTTATATCTTCAATGTGTTCTGTCATTGCTGCAGGCTGAGCAAGTAAACACTGCACAGATTTCTGCTTGTTCAACAATACTTCTTTCTTGTCTTGCTATACTCCCTACTCCAAAAGTGGAGGATCCCACAATCTTCTAGGACAGATATGGGGAAAAATGCAAGGAACAGACACAATTTGTATAGAAATGATATCCATGCTGCTGGCAAGATGTACTTAGCTGGATACAACCCGTTGTCTTACTGAAATATCGAGAAAATTCATTTTATTTTGTAAGATATAGGTTATTAAGTTATTTTTTAAAAAGTTAATTATGTGATGAACTTGCCAGACAGGAATGCACAGAAAAGTTGTTTGTTTTTAGAATATAACACAAGTACAAATATTGTAAAGAGTCATGTACTCTTTACAATCATGTTCATAATCAGGCTGCCATGGGTTGCTTGGTTTATATATTCTTATATTTCTTCACTTTGTCGCACAAAGCAGCTTGTTTCCTCTTCATCACCAAAGCATAAGGCATTTCTATCTATGGTTAAATACAGAAACTTGTAGCTGTAAGCAACAAATGTCAACTTGGAATGTTTTAGATCAACACTGCATTGACATTGGTCTTTATTTTGGGGTAGTTTTCCTTCATGTTCTAGCAATGGGTAGTTAGGGAAACAGAGCCATAGGCAAGTTTTAACATCCATAAAAGCTGAGGGAATGAAATGTATTTAACTTGCTTCCTTTTCTGGGTGCTGAGAAAAGTAGATTTAGCACCAGGGCAAACTGTCTTGGGGGGGCTGCTCTGTTACAAAAGTGCTTCAACCAGAAAGGCCTTCTCTTAAATGGGTGCCCATTTTATCTGTGATCAGGTGGAAACAGCAAATGAGGCATTAGCTGATTATCTAAGAAGGCAGGAGGAAGCTTCTTCTTCCAGCTTCACCCAATATCTACTAGAGGAAAGAACCCAGCATTTGCTGCCACTTGGCACAGCAATATAATTGCTGTCAGTCTTAGAGGAAAGCAAAACAAACTTGGAACAAGCTCTTTCCATAAAAATGTATATTCTTGATCTGCAAGGGAAATGGTGCTTTTCAAAGATAAGGAGAAAGCTTTTCTTGGTGAAATTAAAAGTTTCCACAATTTAGGATCTTCTTTTGATAACTTAAGAAAAGTTCCTTAAATGTCCTGTTCTATTTCCTATTGTTGTGTCTGCATAGAAGGGTCAAAACAAGAAAGGAGCTCCCATTTTTTCCTCTTTTTTCCCCCCAGTGATGCTGCCTCCTCCCTCCCTCCCTCATACTCTAGCAGGAGTAGAGGAATGTAAAGATCAAGCCATTCAAATGAAAAATCATTTCAGAAAACCTAAAGAAATGAGAGAAACATATACAGTATATGGTAACAATAGTGATTGTACAGGATGGTGATGATGATGATGATGATGATGATGATGATGATGATGATGATGATGATGATCTATTTTTATAGACTCTGAGCCAAAATTAATATTTGCTGCATTTCTGTAGTGAATATAGAGAATGGCCTTGAAGGACAGAGGGAAGATCTGTTGCATAGGCAACAATCAGATAAACGAGGCTTGAATCTAGCCCAAGAAAGTGGTTTATGAAAACAATTCAGATAGCCAGCCCCCCCAATTCACATGAAGATAAAAGAGGGAGGAAGGGAAGCACATGCAGACTTGCAAGATTCTGTTACTAGCTTTAGGCCTATACAGTGTCTGTTTCTTAGTCTGGTCTACCTAATAGGGCTGACAATTTCAGACAGTAAGATATATTTGCTGAACAAGGAATTTTAAGGAAGCTTGGCCAGGGCATTTTATAGAAAATATTTAGGATGGGGAAGCAGTTTATAATACATTAGTGGAAAATGAACAATTCAATGAAGTAAAAGAATCAATCAATCCAGCAATCCAGCCATCCAGCAATATTTTAAAATAAAGTTGTCACTTGTAATAGCCTTCTCTGAACTGGTACCCCTAAATATGATAGCTTATGAACCCCATTAACCCCAGGCAATATGGCCAGTACCTCTGAAAGACACCAGGCTAAGAGAAGCTAAATGGTAGCTTCTGTAACCACTGTAGGACTATATTGTAGTAGTCACTAGATTTCCTTGCTATATTTGCCATATTGCACCATATTGTATGTTGGTTCCCAACTTTCCCAAGAAAGGGCTGCCAGTGAGTTCATATGTGAGTTCATATCCTCAGAGAGATGGCAGCCCAGAGGAGAATGTTCTTGATAGCAGACCCCTCCCAGTGGAACAGCTTGGCTTCCAAGAGCAGGATGGCCCCCACATTAACATTCAGAAAGGCACTAAAACTGGTATCTTCTGCAGGGCCCTTGGTATGGACAATTCCAGTTAGGCAGACAACAATTTATGTGGGTATTTAGATTTACTGTTTGTTTTAACTGGGTTACTTGTTACTATGTTTTATGACTCTAAGATACACACACACACACACACACACACACACAGAGTTTTCTTTTCTTTTCTTTTCTTTTCTTTTCTTTTCTTTTCTTTTCTTTTCTTTTTTTCTTTTCTTTTCTTTTCTTTTCTTTTCTTTTTTCTTTGTACACTGGTGTTTACTGTCCTGGTTCTCAGAGAGTTGGTGAAGATTTCATTTTTTCATGAAGCCTCAAAGCTGCTATGATTATCCCTCCAGAAAATGACTTAATATTATTTATATCCTGAATGTTAATTTCCTGTTTTTATCCAGTTATCTTACAACATATGGTTTCAGTTTTAATTTTGACTATCTGTTTTTAATTCCAAATCTAATCCCAAATTATGGATTTGGGAAGTTGTACTCCACTCTTTAAACCCTACAGAAAAACACCCATACAAACAAATATTTCATGTATAAAAAAGTATACATTTTTGTATTAATCTTTATTGGAGAACTGTATTAAGTGCAAATTTGAAAGAATAATTGTAGTTTTGTTGATATATTGGTCTGCAAAAATAAAATTGGATATGTTCACTTCATATTAAAAATGCTCTGATTTCTTCCTTGTCTCAGCAGAAGTGTAAATCCTATTGAGCACAGAGAATTATGAAATCCATTTAACAGTAAAATGCCCTTTAGGAGTCTAATCTGTGAGTTTAAACCATTAACAATAAACACACTATACAACCAAAAGCATATAGCAGTGTACAATTCCACAATGCATAATCAGATAGTCTATATTAAAATATAAATATTTTTTTAAAAAAATTAAACCTCAAAATAATTCACTTGTATTCAAATGTTAGGTGTCCTGTGCACTCTAGCTTTGTTTAACTCTGGATTAAACTGAAGCATGAACTTGCAATTTGACCTAGAAATGTCACCTGGTAGACAGAATAGGAAACTGCTTTTTAATACCTGAAAACAACTGAAAAGACAAAAAAAAATTTCATTACAAAAGTTGTGATTTAAAGAATCTCATGAATTATGAAAAATACTTATGAGCACCAAATTAGTTGTATGATGGGAGATCAATCTATAAAGACCCTTTAACGTCTCCTTGATATTTTGTCAAGGAATCTTTACTTCCATTTTTTAAAAATTGTGAATCTCTAATAAAAAAAACCCTGGAAATATGGAAAACAGATCCCCCCCCCCCATTTTCAAGGTAACTTTTAATGTTTAGATCTAAATCTTCATATATATTATCATGGAAATAAATGGCATTTAATTCAGTAAGACTCAGTTTAGAATAGACATACATAAAACTGTACTGCTAGTAATCCATTTCCTGGAACAATAGCCTTTTTCCAAAATGTTAACCCCTCCTTCTCCTTCTGGAACATCTGAAGTATATTTGCTATTCAACAAACCACACTTAAAAACAAATAATGACTTGGAACAGATGTGAGCAACTTTTTATGAGTTTGCATTCTAAAAAATAATAGTAGGACCAACAAAAATTAAACCTGATTTCATTTAATTTACACTGAAATGTAATTAAATTCATGTTATCCTCCAGTCATGTATTTAATAATTTTCCTTTGTGTTACATTTAAACTGAAATTCAGTGATAATTTTTTAAAGATTCCAAGGAACTACACATAAGGCTTGGAACCTGCTTGTGGCCCTGGCCTCTTAGGTGGTGTATTTCTGGCTTCATACAAGCCATGGTATTGCCTGTGACACTCTATGAAAGGCAAACTTGGACTTTGAAGAAGCAAGATAGGAAGGGTTTTGACACTTTTAAACTTCGGTGTTAAAGCAGACTCCTGAGAATAGCATGAACAGCAAAAACACAAACAAACTAATCATCAAACAAATCAACCCAGAGTTCTCACTTAAGGAACAAATGACCAGGCTCAAATTATCCTACTTTGGACATATTATGTGAAGACCTAGCTTTCTGGAGAAGGCTCAAATGCTGGGAAAGGTTAAGAGGAAAAAGAAAGAAGGAAAGAGAAGGAAGAGGACAACCAGTAGCAAGGTGGATGGACTCAGTTACAATGGTAATGAGTGTACCATTGGAAGACTTGAAAGACTAGGTTAGAGACAGATCATCATGGAGAAAATCTATTTATGTGGGCACTAAGAGTTGTTGTCAACTCCTGCCTCTAACGTGATGACGCACAGTCAATCATCAATGAATCAGTCCAACACCTTAACCACTGTATCACACTGGCTCTCTTTTATCTGGGATTTTTAAAACTCAGAAATGCATGGATTCCTGCCAACTATTACACTGGATCTTTGATTTAACCTGGCTCACAGAATCATCACTATTACAAATTTGAACAGACTTTGAAGTATCCTATATGGCAAAGGTCACTGAGGAGAAGGCGGCAGCATTTCCAGCTTGGCTTGCCTGAAGAAACTACATGGCAGAATCAAAGGGAAATCATTACTCACCATTCAAAGTACTCCATTCATTATCCCTTATCACACAGACTAGTCTTTCCTAGTGTGGGTCCTTCAGATATGTTGGGGCTACAACTCCTAGAATTTCCAGGCATATTTTCCCAACTGTTACTCTTTGGCTCATTTTTGTTTGTGCATTTGTGTCAAAGAGTATGTTTGATCTAATGTATATGTGACTCCACTTAGTGGATTGTTTTATCAGTCAATAGATTAATGTTGTATATGGGCTTTAGCAGTACTAGTACAAAGGTTCTCATAATCTGTTTGCATTGAATGAGGAAAATTCCAAGAAAAAAAAAAATCAGGGAAGTTCCAGAGTTTTATTATACAATTTCCAGTTATCCAGTGGAAATGAAATACCCTTGCAATTGCCTTTGCCTTTAAAATACTTTTTACTATATTAAATAGAAAGGAGGCTAGAAAACTGTGGCTGGAATAAGCATGTGTATATGACCACACTGAGAATTTTATTTCTGCGCAACTAGCCCATTCTTGAACCAAACAAGACAAATAGAAAAGTTTTGCATCCTACCAATTTAATTAACTAAGGTTTTCTGGTTATAAAGCTGTTTACAGCAGAAATATTGTGGAATTATTACCCAGGACATAAAAGCCTTTTTCAGACAATTCTGCATGTAATGAATGTGCAGAGACTTTATGTGTGTGTGTGTTTGTGTGCATATGGGTATGGGTGTCAGATTATGACTACAGGCATTGGTTTGAATACTACAGCTTCATTACAATTTCTGAACATGATCTGTACTTGGAGAATTATAATGACATGAACCCTTGAGTTTCCCAGGGTTGTGTAGATTAGCCTTGCTCATCACAGTTATGTGCCATGCATCAATTTCCTCCTCCTTAGCAAATGTCTAGCGTTTGGGGGGAGGAGGGGAGGGGAGGGGGGAGGAGCTTTCAATGTATATATGCAAAACGTCTACCCTTAGAGAGGAACACTGGGTAGCATCATTCTGGTGTAGGAGCTTTCTGGGCCTACATCTGTAGAAGCAGAGGGAAGGCAACATCACCAGATTTTTACTAGTGGGTCATGCTTGCTCCTACAACTGTGTTTCTCCTCTGCTTATTCTTTCAGTATATGGAAAGAGAGCTCTACTTGTCAGTCTACCTATCAATGTGAAGAAGTTCTCTTTTGGTTATAATGAATGATAGAAAATGGGGTTAAGACCAAGGGATGCAATTCTGACTCCACCACCCCATGTATAAGTGTGGATGTAGCATGAAGGAGAAGAAAGGGACAAGAGACATCATGTGAGTCATGCTGTCATTCTGCAAATGACAAAAATTACACAATTTGTCTCATTCACATGATGACATAATGACACACGATATTGTAGTTTCTACCATGTGCCTATGCCTGGAGATTGATTGATTTTTAAGGAAATGTATGCATCACCTCAGTCTAAATATCATCTGGTCCAGAATGTGATGGTGTGAGTAGTTATGGGCAAACCTTAGTATGCCCATGTAGCACCTGTATTTTGCAAGCTGCTGCAGTGGCTCCTAGTAGGCTTCCAGGTGCAATTCAAGGTGGGGGTTAAAGCCTTACATGGCACAGGAACACTTTACTCGCAGGACCACCTGTCTCTGGTTGTCTCTGCCTGTCCGACACACTCCAACAGAGTGGGCATGCTCCAGATCCCTTCTCTTTAATAGTGATGGGACTTAGGAGGTGTGCCTGCCCTGTGGAATAATCTGCCCCTGAGACTTTACTTGCCCTACTCCAAGATTTCAAAAAGGCTTTGAAGACTTGGTTACTCCCTTGGGTTTGGGGCCTGGATCTTGGTATGTTTGTCCTGTAAAGTATGATATACCGATAGTGCATTTTGTTACAGTTTTTGCTGGTTTTTTGCGCTTATTATACTCTGTTTTTATTGTTATACTCTGCCCTGAGTTGCATTTTGTGAGTTGGGCAGCCATATTAAACAAATATAATATAAATATTATAGAACTACATCTTACATCAATAGCTCTGAAATCAATCCTGAAGGGCCCTCTTGAAGAGCTAGTTCTTTATAGCTTTCCAGAAGACCCTAAGAGTAGGGGCCATCCTCACTTCAGAGAATAAGCTGTTCCATATATAAAATGTGGTTTAAAAATGCTTATTGCATCTCTTGTCAGTTGGAGTGAGAAGCATGTACTGTGACTTTAAGGTTTTTCAATAATAATTTAGCTTCCCCAATAAATTGGAAGGAGAGGAGGAGGGTAACAATACTAGGCAGTTTTGAAGGACTCATACAGTGGGAGCATTATAAATTGGTTTGGAATTTGTTAGTCACTGCCAAATTTTAATTGCTACAAAATGGCATGACTCGAGCTCTCCAGCAATCAGAGAATGGCTTTTCAGAGATTTGGAATCTAGCCCCCTTAATGGCCCAAGTGACTGTACATATCAATCTACCTGATGACAAACAGCAATGCAAAATATTTGGAAATAAGTACTTGTTGTTTAAACTGTTGTCATAATTTGGACATTAATTCAGAGGCTTGGCCTCTGCTGTTATACATTATTTTTTTCTTCTTTTGTATATATTTGCTTGTTTTTTTTTAAAGTAGATTTTATTTTGCACTTTTCCAAAGTCTTCAACCATGTAATCACATCTTCAGCATAATATCTGAAGAATAAGAGAAAACACATTATAATGTCAGTTCTGTAAACTGACACAAATGGAAACATCCTTTCCATTAACATCATTAGATATGTCTAATATGTAATAAGTATTGCATTATAAGCCTAAGGATATCTCAGATTAGAAGGCGTAATAAACTTAGGACTTAAACTGATATTATATCTCTGTCTATTATAGAAACAGGGGAAGAGGAGAATACAGAGTAGTGCAATTATTACCCATGGTATATTTAATATATAGAATTGCTTTCCATAGCATGTTCACTGCAATATCTGTTACATATCTATTGCAATAAGTAAATATAACAATTTCTGTTAAGTCAGACACTTCTATATATTCTGGAGAACATCCTATAGATCAGCCCTGTACAACATACAGCCCATGGGCTGCATGTGGCTTGCTGCCATTTTTAAAAAACTCAGTAAATCCACTGCTGCCAGGAAGAATCCACTGCTACAGATCAAAATAAAAGTGCAGATTTCTCTATTAATAGTCCCAGTGCTACAAAATGCTATTCCAACTGGCCTTGAAAAACGTTTGTATTGGATGATTATGGATATTTGTTAAGGTTTTAATAGTTTAAATCCTCTTATTTTATTGTTTTTTTTATTGTGGAATTTGTAAAGCACTGTGCTATATTTTATGTCACAGTATATAAATGGAGAAAGCAAACGTGCTCTTCCTTTTTGGTCAGCTTGAATGATTTGTGTCCTTTATGTACATCTACTTCTTTGACTACCTAGCTACATACAGATAGAATGGTTTTGAAGAGATTAGAGCTCTGGAAAGTATTTAAGGCACTGGGGAAGCAAGTTTTTGTACAGATTTCTATATATTAGGAGCCCTTTATCTTTTTTAGGCAATGGGCTTGTTCGGAATTTTGAGAAGATACTCATGGAACTGAAGAAATAATTTAGGCTACCAAGTCCAACCCTCTGCTCTGTTCATGAATCCAATTTATAATAATCCATTTCCAGCCCTGTTTCTATTCTTTATAGCATTTTCTGGAATATCTAGAGTCTTCCAAACTGAATGTGGTCCAGTATTTTTAATCAGTTTAAAAGCTGCTCTGTCACCTTTATGATGTTATGAGCCAGCGGCTTGGTTCCATTTGATTAAAGTGGAACCCATTTCTCATATATTGATTTGGCTTTTCCCAAAACAGTTCCCAAGTGCCTATAACCCTCCTTGTGGCACCACCATTGCATCCTTGAATTGAGATTGATGAATTCTGCCCATGTAGCTGGCTCTATGCATGGAATAGGTAGTATATCTAAGAATGCTACATTAGCAGTCCTGAACATCAATCTGCTACTTAGCTTCCAAGACTTTTCCCAATGTCACTGGTGCCAGTATGGACTATAATGCCTGCCTTCTCCCCACCACTATCTATCAACCTATCTAGATGGACAGGATATCTGCAACCTTTGTAACTGGGATGCAAGTTATCATGTAATCTATAGACCCATCTAAAAGTCCTCTGGAGGAATACCTCAGTATGAAGATATCGAAAGAGTAGACTGCCTCCAGAGTTTGTAGGCTTATCTAATGATTTGGTCTCACCTACAGGATCCTCTCCCTTCTCCAGTACCCCATTATCATGGGTAGAACATAAGGTACTATATCTTCATAAGAATATAACTGGTTTATCTGGAATATGGCATTCTTCAGAAATCCATAATATCAATTTACATTAATTTATGTTACCATCGCTACCCCAATGGTTGTCTGGAGCCTGTCACACACACACACACACACACACACACACACATATATATATATGTGTGTGTGTGTGTGTGTGTGTGTGTGTGTGTGTGTGTGTGTATATATATATATATATATATATGTATATATTTGAATAATATGCCATTGAAGCTACCAGGGACGCCTGATGATTTTCAACAATTAAAGCAACAATCATATAAAAAGTCCACAGTAAGAAGATTCCTATTTATTTATTTATTTATCTATCTATCTATCTATCTATCTATCTATCTATCTATCTATCTACTTACTAGATTTATATGGCCGCCCATTTCATACGCATGACTCTTGGTGGCTTGCAATATTAAAGTTAACCTACTAAAATACAATCTATCTTAATAATGATAACATGATTAAAGTAAAATTGATGGAACAATAATTGCTATCCCAATTAATAAGACTCAAAAGAAAAAATAGTAATAACAGTAAAAATAAGAACAACAATAGATAGTAAACCAGTTAACTCCCAAATGCTGCCTGGAAGAGTCCCGTCTTTACCATCCTCTGGAAAACTATTACATTAGGGGCCAATCTAATTTCTGCACAGAGGCTGTTCCAAACATACTGGGCAATTAAAGACAAATAACTCTAGTTGGTCTCAACGCTCCTTACTTTATGGAAATGGGAGATCATCAACAGCTTCTGAAATATGCATACTGGATAGGTTGGAGAAGATGGCCCCTGCAAGTACCTTTGTTCCAAGCAATGTAGGGCTTTAAAGGTCTTTATGGGTTACCAACCTATTGGTAACCAAAACAGAGCTCACGGAACATGTATTATATACTGCTGGCAACTCATACCTGCCAGTAAGTTGGCTGCCACATTCTGTATGAATTTCAGTTTCCAAGTAGTTTTCAAAGGCAACCCCATGTAGAACACTGAGCTGTGTGCATGAAGAGATACTGTAAGAAATTACTTACTCAACCCATACCATTTAGATTATGTGAATATTTTCACTTCATTTATATTTGAATGGCCAATGTATAATCTTACTAAGAAACAGTGAAACATTTATATAAGCCAAGGAAAACATGGAACATGGGGGGACATGGAATCATAGAATCATAGAATTGTGGCGTTGGAAGGGACCGCAGAAGCATCTAGTTCAACCTTCTGCAATGTGCAGGAAAACCAATTAGCCAGCAGCGAGAGCTGGTTGTCCAGCCTCTTCCTTAAAAACTCAAGAAATTGAGAACCCACAACCTCCAGAGACAGACTGTTCCACTGATGTATAGATCTTACAGTCAGGAAGTTTTCCCTTATATTTAAATCAAGAGCAGGTTAAGGCAGGCATGATTAAAATGGAAAATATACCCAAACTCTGCTTTAGTTAGATATGCTTCTTGCTTTCATCCATTCTAAATATTAAATTTAAGATAGCAATGTTTTGGCAAATTCAGAGGTGAAGAAAATTCAGAACACTTTTAATCAATGTTAGGGCTACCAGAAAATTATAACTCTATGCTCCCACCTAGTGATCATCTGGTTTTGAAGGCCAGATCTGGTTGCTGTAATCTGTGCTAACTTAAGAATTAGTTAAAAAAAAACGGGGGGAGTGGGGGGAAGCTTGTAAGTTTGTGGCTTACACTGGAAGTCTGTCAATTTGAGAATTCCTCCATCTGGTATTGGCAGTTTTCTTCCATAGAGGCTTAAACACTGCACAATATGTTTTTCCTAGTTCAGAAGATTTTCCTGACAATCCCTTCAAGGTTTTCTGACCTCCTGTGTTACTTGACATTGGATAGAACAAAACATTGCCAGTCTTTAATATACTCCCTGCATTTCTCCCTCCCCCCCATTCTCAGCATCTATTACCCTTCATAAATAAATAGTCCCTAATTGAATGGGATGCCTTCTTGACAACATTCTCAAAGTGCTTTTGATGAAGCTTTCGAACCCTGTAGTCTCTTTATTGAAACACAGCTGGATCTTTCTGGGATGGGCTCCAAGATAGTCCTTCGGTACAGATGAAATGCAGTCACTAATGAACTTTTTTTTTTATTTTTTTATTTTTTATTTTATTAGATTTAGGTGCCGTTTGACTCCAGGATGACTCTGGGTGGATCACAATATAAGACAAGCAATAATTAAAAAAAAATAAAAAATACAACATAACTACTCAAGAACAGGATCCATCCAACAATATACTATACAGACAGAAACACAAGGGGACCATGTCCATCCTAATCCAAGGCCTGGCAAAATGGCTAGGTTTTCAAGGTCTGCCAGAATGTCATCAGGGTGGGAGCCACATGAATCTCTGGGGGGGATCTCATTCCACAGTGCAGGTGCCTCAACAGAAGGCATACCTCCTAGACCTCAATAGATGATGACATTATTTAATTGAGGGGACATGGATCATGCCAGCTCTTACTGGACATGTAGAAACCATGGGAGACAGGTGGCCCCTCAAATAACCTGGATCTATGCCATGTAAAGTGTTCCCATTTTTACTTGGAGAGGCTGCTGTTCTGCCTGACTGTTGTGCTACTTTGAAACACAAAGTTGGGTTTTCCCTTGTGTTTAAAGTTTGGAAGTGGGGACAGTGAAGAATGGGGGGGGGGGGAACTTGACTTTTGAACAATCCTGCCTGCCTGCCTGCCTTCCTCCCTCCCTCCCACCCTGTAGTGAGAGGCTAATGTGAACTGCTTTCAGCTCAAGGATTATTATACAGAAAAGGGTGTGATGATTTAAACTTCTTTTTCTTTTCCTCCCTTCTGGCAAACACCTGGGCCTTCCCAGAGGGAGTTCCCATCAGCTGCAGATTTTAAGGCCAGCTTCATTTTGTGTTTATTTTGCTTTAGAATAGCACTGGACTTGGCTGCAGGATTCCTAGCAGAGTGGTTGGCAAAAATCTGGAAGGGGGTTGGTGGTTGGAGAAGGGATTCACAGCTTAAAAATAAAATTAAAAAACATGCTTACATTGTTCCTTTCAGTCCTTTTTTTCTCATGTGAATTTTTTGCAAGCAATCTTAAGGGAGGTAAAACTCCATGCATCTCCTCCCTATTACCTGAGCTGAGGCCTCAAAATTCCCACTGCACACTCTAATTTGAAGCCATGAAAAATCATATTGCTCTTGTCTTGCAGTGGGTATGTAGGCACCGATGAAAGCCAGGAAATGTGTAGTGTGGCTCAAACTCTTACCGAAGAGATCAGTAGCACCTCATCTGGGCATTCATTACTTAGGGCAGTTTCTATTCTTGACAGCTCATTTCCCTCGGATTATAATAATACTGGTCTTTAAGGGGGTCTTATGCAGATGACTAAGATTTACCCTAATATGCTGGATTCACATTATAATTACATGGTGTGGTATGTGCGTGAATGCTTAATAAAGCAGTAGTGCTATTACAGCTAGTTCTGTGCACAGAGGATGGGATTAATATTTGCAGCTGACTCCCTTGAAGATCAGAGTGGCCTCAGGCCCTAGTTTTCTGATACCACCCTTGTCTTCTGTGGTTAAAATGCTACCCACATGCATGAGGTATGGCTGGATCTGTGTACTTCATTGTAAGGGTTTTTCTTTCCCACCCAAAGGGTATATACTAGTTTACGCTACCCCTGGTTATAAAAGCTTCCAATTGCATTCTTTGGCCCAGCTATTACTACTCCATATTTTCATGCTTTACCACAATCTCTCCAATCTTTTCTTGCCTTGGTTTATAAAATCAGCTCTGGTTTGACACAAAACAATTTTTGTCTACCCTTCTATGAAGATGTTCACATATTGAGAGGCACCTAAGCCACTTTGCCATGCTGCTTCAGGTTTTCTTGCTAGTTAAGGGGATTGGACAGTGAAAAGCCAAAGAAAAGTGGCTCATCTTTCTGTAAATTCTTTAAACATAAACCAAATCATATTTATTAAACATAGATGTCTGAAGAAGAAAAAAGTCACTATATAAGCATTCACCCACAGACAGGGAATATTTCCAACCTGCTCAGCCTAAATAAAGGTCGTATTTTAATTTGTATCCCATGTTTCTTGTGGTTCTATTCACAATGCAGGAGAAAGAGACAGGCTGGGACAAGATACAGCTGCATCTGGAATGGGGGAGGCATTTCTTTCTGTGGTTGTCTGATGGATTACCCAAGTCAACTGAGGAGTAGGTTGGAGTCCAGAACTTTGAAAGTGAGAGATTTTTTCCCCTTTCTGACTCCAACTCTCTTGGGATTTTCATTTGAGTCACATTACACTTACTGCAACTTCAGATCAGTTGTAATCTGGCTTTAATAATGTCTTTATTTTTATGGGTATTATTCTTGGCTGAAGGGGGATTCCTGAGAGCTTTGTTGTCAAACCTGGAGCAGAGGTTGCAGTGAAATCTCAGCACTGGGGAGAGACAGAAAAGCAAAAGATGAATGAACTCTGAAGCCAATTGTTCCTATATATGGGCAGTCGGAAACTCCTCAGGTCACATAGGAGAAGGAGATCTGGCATCTCCAAAAGAAAAGGCCATGGGGAGATTACCAGCAGTGGAATAAAGAAAAGGTCAGGAAAGGGTTGCCAAATTTATATTTTAGAAGTGTAAATGAAAAGCATGACATACTTTTTCTGGAATTCCCTGTTGCTTTGCACACATAGACACTTGTTTTCTTCAGTGAGATGGGAAACATTGCACACCAAATCATTGTGAGCCTGGGATTAGAATTCCTAGATTTGGCCATCGCTGCATTCTGAAAACAATCTATTATAGAATTGTGGTGTTCTTTAAGTGCATAGCAAATTTTTAAAATAAAGAAACTTGCCCTCAGAAAAGAAGTTGTCTGGAAAATCTAAGGCATTTCATTTTAGCTTCCCTTCTCCAGCAGGAGCCAGAGCATTATGAGAGAAATTCTGTAGGAAACTCTGAATTTTACTTGATCCTGTTACTTGAGACCACCACCTTCTCCTTCTCCTTCTCCTTCTCCTTCTCCTTCTCCTTCTCCTTCTCCTTCTCCTTCTCCTTCTCCTCTTCTTAAAAATAGCAACAACACTTACAAGGCTAACAGAATTCCTTGGACTGCAAGAACAAATAATTTAATACTAAGTGAAATAAAACCAGACTGCTCACTTGAAGCACTAAGAATTATTTATTTTATTTATTTATTGAGGCTTATATACCATTCCAAATAAGTAGGACTCTTACAATGAATTAATAAACCTAGATATTTTGCACAGGTAAAGTGAAGGCAGAGTCACTGGAGAGGACTTGAAAAAATTGAAGGCAATTGAAAAAGAGACTGGCAGAAGACAAGATGGTTAGATATTATCACTGGTGACCTAATCATAAGCTTACAAGAATACAGAGAAGCAGTTACTGACACTCAGTTCTGGTGAAATGATATCCATTGGGTCACAACTAACAACTGAACAAGACTAAGTAAGGGAACAGATGGAACTGATCAGTTCCAGTTTGAAAAGTTTTGATACTGCAGGTAATGAACTTACTTTCCTCCAAATTCTGAATTTGGAATCAACTCAGGGCATTCTCAGAGAGGTCTTCAGGGTTGGGCAAAACGTTTGAAAGGAGTGCTTCATAATGTGAAACACCCATCCTTGAAGCATTAAAACAACTGTGTCATCTAAAAAGTTGACACAGATGTTTTGAAGGCTATATTCAGCTGTGTGTGTGTGTGTGTGTGTGTGCACAGGCCTGACCAATTTGCTTTATAGGTGATTCCCAGCTGTAATATATACTATATGACATAGCTGTAAAGTTTAAAACTATTTCAGAATGGATAACTAATGACTCCAAGCAATTTACAGGTTTATTTAAATATGACTGACAACAACATGCATCCTGTGGGTATGAGCCAGCAAAGCCAAGCACTTTTAAGTCCATTGATGCTAATGGGAATTACCAAACCATTTTTTTCCAATCTGGAACTCTCCAGAAATGACTATAACTTCTACAATTGCATATGCTAATTGATCTAAACAATATGCTTAAACTTTTTATTGAACTTCATGCTTCACTTCAGTTATATCATTTCCAAACATTACAAAAATACATTGTGTTTTAGATCAATGATGTTCATGCCACATGTTTAACTGGGTTATTGAATTAACTCATAGGGGTGGGGGCAATGTTGCACAATACATTGAACCATAAACTGACCAAAAAGGCAGGGTTTCCATAACATACTAAGCCAAAAAAAACAACACCCCCCCCCGCCCCCCAGAAAACAGAAAACCTCAATCAAGTTTACACTAAGCAGCCACTAGGTCTTTAAATGACCTGATTAATATGTTGTACAAATATAGTCTTGGAATATGTCAACCTGACCTTAAGAATTTTATTCAAAAGGTGGTCAGATTAAGCTTAATAAAGTTTATGTCCAAGTAAGCATGTGCACAGGAAATTTTAAAAAATAAATTGGTATGTAGAGGAGAGAGAGGAAGAAAGAGATTGTATTGTTAATTATTGCTATTGTAACCCTTTTCCTAATTTTAAGGAAAAAAAACTTCAAGAACTACAGGTGAAGAAAAAAAGGTAGGCTTTTTCTGAACTTCTATGTACTTTGGTTGGACTGTAGGAAGCTGTTGGCTAGCTGCAATGTGTTGTGATTTTCTTTTTCCATATGTGATCCCAGCCTGGGGTCACTTGAGAACTGTCCAAGTGATGACTTCAACAAGAGGCTTAAGCAAATTGGGATCAGGCGCTGGAGGAAGAATTCTGGTTGTGGTCAGTCTGTCTGTCTGTGTTTCTGGAAATGAAAACAAGTTAACAGAAACTGACAACAAATTTAAGATCATGAATTTATTAGTGACAGACAATGAATTTATTGGGAAAAAAAGGGAAGAACTCCCAACGTTGCTGCATTTATTGCCTTATATGGCAATGTAAAATACCTTGGTTTGCTAATATGTTATTTGGGATTCTTTGCTTTAAAAATATCTTTATCATCTTGGGGTGGCTGGGTGGGAAAAGAGCTGCCTCTATCTTTCAAAGGATAGCTCTGGGTTTCATAATCTGAAGCACACCTTTTCCCTAACTCAAAGTTACCCTATATGCATAGGGGAGACCTTGACTCTTTCTGTGATCAGCACTGATGAGCAGATTTTCAAGCACAACATTATTATTATGTTTGCAGGGCAGGGTGATGGGGCAGGCCTATTCTCTAAGCATTAATATCTCCAGGGCATAGGATTATTGGAAAATGACAAATAGCTAGGCAGGCAAAGAAAATATGAAAACTGATGCAATAGAAGGCTAGCCAAGATTTCTGTTCATATTGCAGTGACCAAAAGAAATTTACATTGGAAAAACCTTGCCTCCAGGGCTGAATGTTATGAACTTTCCTAGTTTTTTTTTTCCTTAAAAGAAGAAAAAAGATGGGCAGGGGAGGTAGAAGAGGACTGAGAGCAAAAAATAGGTAAGAAGGCATTTCTACGTATCCCCCCCTTTCCCGCCCAGGAGTTATGTTTTATCACAATAAGAAATGATGCAGGTGGAGATAAAGCTAGATGAACTATCCAATCTAGCATAGTTTGTTAGCCATTTTGGCTAAGGATTTGAGTCATGTCAAATTCCAACTGGAATTTGGAGGGCACCAGGTTAGAAAGGATTGTTCTTTCCCTATCCAAATTCCTGCTGTTTGGGTTTATTAAGATTATTCATAGTAATGCTGTAGTTAGTCAAGAAAGGAGCTGGCCGTTATACTGAGAAGCCTTGGTCAGGTCTCATAAACGATCTGGATCATCTGAGTGGCCCTATACAAACCGGTCTTGCCTACTCAATACTTGAATTGTAAAACAAATAAGACATTGGCCTCATAGAAGATAGCCATTGCCAAGTCAATTTTAAAGTCTAGAAAGGAAAACAGTTGCATGTGCTTGAATGTGGGAGCAGTTACCTCTCATTTTCTAGTATTATATGCTTCTCTCCTGAATTTATAATAAACTTTGTTTCATTTTATTGTTAGCCTAGCTCTCCACTTAAGATTGGGCTATAATTTGGATACGTCTGATTTTAAATATTCACTGCATCTTTAGATAAATGATTGAGTGGAACAGGCCCAATGAAATCCTCTTCTATAACCTTGGAGTACTATTCCAGAAGCACTTATTAAAAAATTCTCATTAACAAAAACTGATTGTCACAAATGTTAGTAAACTGCTTTTAACTCCAGTCTACCTTGTCTTTATCTTCCAACAGTCAAAACAGCAGCTTCAAACAAGAAGTCTGGTCAATTCATTTTCTTATTCTTCAACAATAATTCAAAGCTAAATTAAGACATTTTCAATGTTGTATAAATGCAATTTGTGAAACAATGTAGTGATTTCATTCCTAACTGCAGAGTGTATGAATACATGCTTAAAACATATTTATACAACAAAGTTCTCTGAGTGGATTACAATGAAGCATTATAAAGTACTATGTATATAAAGAAATAGACAGCCAAGGAATAGAGTATTATTTCGTAGCCGATTTAATACAAATTACAATTTTATTGAGGATGTTGCCTGAAGAATAAAAAATAGTCAGATTCTGCACAAGGAACTCCAAGTATTCAGATTTAGTGCCCAGTGGCACCAGAAGGACAGTTCCCATGACTGTACTGGGACTCCACAGATTGAAAACATAATGTCATACCAATAGTAGTTACTACAGTCTCTTTCCTTTCATTCCTACTTTGCTCTCTACTTTTGTTTTAACCATTTTGCTAACAGATTAATTATCTGGAGTTTTGCTCTTGCTCCCATCCTACAAAGGTATTTTTTTTAAATGGAGTGAAAGGAAAGGCATGGTGATCACTGGTATTAGTTATAAGTTATAAACTATTCCAGGCAAAAAGGGTGTGACAATCAGCAGCATCATGGTAAGGGAGAGAATAATTCAATGTTTCTCTTTTATTTTAGGAGGTAGGGGAACAAGTGACCAGGGCAGCAAAGACAGCCAGGGGACATGAATGAGCAGGTAGGAGCCTTGAGGTCATATTAGGGCTCATCCTTTCCTATATTCACATGACAATTCCATATCCTCTGCTTATGTTTCCCTACAACCAGAACTTAAATCAGGATCAAATGTTGACTGGTTTCTGAAATTGGTTTGTAAGGCAAACATGAACAATCATCTACCTGTTAGGATTAATTCTAAATCATGGCTTTCTCTATGTCACATTGAACTGAACCATTGAAGGATCTTTAGGTTGCTTCTGCTACTACTCTGAGATCATATCCTTTGAAGTCTAGATATCTGGATGCGTGCTGATCAAATCAGTGATCATTATCCAAGTTGTCTTTTAACTCAAACTACTTTTTCTTTTCTCCTCCCTTCTTGTATATTGGCCACATCATAGATGCATGATTTAATAAACAACATTTAATGTTCAGCTTTCTTGGTTATCTCCATGGTATCTCTTTCCTGTGGGAAGGTGCTTATCTCTGTCATTAATAGGAATCAAATGTTCACCATGCCATCAGCTGTGGAGACATCTATATACTATATAATGCTAACTTGTATTATAGAAAGAATACCACTACTGTAGGCTCCATGTTGGCTTTGTACTCTTACAAATATAGCACACACATTTGCAAATTGTTTCCATGAGATAAAGTTCTAGGAGAATGTGCCAAAAAGTTTACCTCACATGGCCTGAAGTCCTGATGGAGTTCTTCAAAATGCTATAAGAAAGTACTGGACACTGTGACTAAAGATTTAGCAGAATGAGATTAATTATGTTTTAAATATATAGATCCGAGAATGGAGTTTACTTCAGTAGCTCATTCATGTTTCCATTGTCTAAACAGCAAATTTAAAAGATAAAACATTGTTTTTCATAAGAAAAGCAAAAAAGAAGGGCAGATAGTATTGAACCGTTAAACTCATAGACTATCTAAATTGGAAGAGATTAAAACAAGGTATTTTACATGGAGCAGTCAACACATTTGCTTTCTTCAGATTCACAAATATTTACTTTTTTATCAGATAGGCTAAGCAACATTTACTGAATGTTTCCTCCCACAAAAAGGCAGACTTAAATTGTGGCATGCTTATTCCAAGGGTGACCTATAGCTAAGGTTCCATGACTGTTTATCCCAGAAGTAAACCATGCAGGGATTTTCTTATATCTGATCAAAATGGTAATGACTAAAGGAACCTGGAATGTTTATAACTGATGATGATGATTCCAGGCCCAAGCTTTATCTGAATTTTAGGTTATTAATAGGCTTCTTCTAATTCCATTTTAGCTTAAGGCCTTGCATGACCCAAATACTATATTTTACAGAATAGTTTACAATCAGGTTTTTGTGTGTCTGTAAATTTTAATTCCACTGGCTTCTGTGCTGAAACCATGGGCTTGGATTGGTCCAGTTTCCCCAATAAATAACTGAATAGAGACAGTAACTGAATGTGGTTTATTCAGATACATGGTTTAATTTCTAGGCAAATGATTCATTGTCTGTACATAGAGACAGCAGCTGTTGTGCAGAACTCTACTGGAATGGAAGATGCCTCTATTAAAACTCATGAACCCAGCACCTCCATCTGTTCACCATCACCCTTTTTGGTTGTTTGGAAGCATAAAAATAGTAACTTAAAAGTCAAAATTATAAATGAAGTGTAGAACACAGAAGGCTTTTTTTTTGGGGGGGGGGATTCCTAATATTGACCACAATTTGGCTGTACAGTCTGTTTCTCTGAAGATTTTTCACAGCCCATATGTACACATACCATACATTTCCAGTGATCACAAAACATTAGCCAGTCCTCTAATACTTGCCATATCTGCTGTTGTAACATATATTTTACATACTGCACTTAAAGCAAACATTTGGTCTTGCTTCTTAAAAAATGAATAAGACAGACCAAGCTTGGACCTTTGTTCCTTAGCTGCCAACTGTAGGAACACTGTTGCATTGTACATTTCATTATCAGCAATTTCCCCCCATAAAGCTTCAGAATAAACAAGATTAACTTTGTTTACTTTATAAAAATGCCTGGTTCTTATGAATAGAGATAACAGTTAGATGTGACCGTATTTTGCTCAAAAATATTGTACAAACATAAGCTTGGGCAAGAAATTACTGAATGAATTGTACAATGGATGCCAAAGCTGCATTTGACTTTGGTGACTTAGAGTACTGAAAATGGTAGAATAGTGTTATGACAAAAACTTGGCAACTCTAGTCACTATTACTTAATAATAACCTGAGCTTTTATTTTCTCCATGGACCTGTAGGCTGGTTCATACATCCAGTTAAGCCATGCTTCATTTTTGCCATGGTTTGCTGAACTAGGCCTGCAAATCAGGGCTGCAAAAATGTAGAAGACACTAGGTGGCAACAGAGAGCTAGATTTGTCTATATCCCTTTGCTGCTGTCTAGTGGTCATCCATTTTTTTGCAGCCAAGATCTAGTAGCTCTAATTCAGGGGGCTCTCAAAGTACGCCCCGCGGGCCGGATACGGCCCGCCAGGGCCATTTATCCAGCCCACCCGGCTGATTGGCCACCGCTGCTGTCTGTCAGAAGCAGAAGTGTCGGGGCTGTGTCGGGAGCTGCAGGCAATGCATGGGGAGGGAGATCGCAGAGCCGGACTATTCTTCATGACAGGTATGCCGGGTCCGGCGGCTCTCCTCCTCTCCTCATGTTTTTTTCAAACTATAGTCCGGCCCCCCAACATTCTGACAGACCGTGAACTGGCCCCCTGTTTAAAAAGTTTGAGGACCCCTGCTCTAACTGAACAACTATAGTAACCTACACATCTTCTGTTGGTCTCTTTTCTGATTGCCTTCAATTTTTCCAAGCATTCAGGATCTTCTCCAATGACTCTTGCCATTGCATTATGTGTTCAAAGAATTAAGCTTTAGCTACATGATTAGTGAGCGGTCTGCTTTTACTTCATCTAGTACTGAATTCTTCTTCTTCCAGTCAAATGTATTCTCAACTATTTTTTCCCAGGATTACAGTTCAAAGATACAATTTAACTTGCTCAGCCTTTCTCATGGTCCAGCTTTCATGGGCATATGGTACAACTGGGAAAACAATGGCCTTTATAATATATACTTTTTTGCAGTTTAATATTTTGTCTAGATCTGTCATAGTCTTCTTCGCAAGAAGCAGTTCTCTCTTTATTCCATAGCTAAAGTTACCATCATGTGGCCCAGTTCGGTGTAGTGGTGAAGGTGCTGGCCTAGAAACCAGGAGGCTGTGAGTTCTAGTCCCGCCTTAGGCATGAAAGCCAGCTGGGTGACTTTGGGCCAGTCCCTCTCTCTTAGCCCCTGATGTCAGGCTGATAGGAGGTAGGAATATTAGGTATGTTCACTGCCTTGAGTTATATATATAAAAAGGTGGGATAAAAATCTAATAATAATATTTTCTGAGCCTAGGAAGATACAATCTGTTACTACTTCAATCCTTCTGTGCTTCTTTGCATTGGGTAGGCATTGGTTACTGACAGAATCTTAGGTCTTTTTTAAAAAATATTGAGCAACAGACCAGTTGTTGCATTCTCTTTCTTCTTCAGCAAGAGATTTCTTAAGTCTTCCTTGCTTCCAACCATTAAATTGATACCATCACGGTATCTGAGATTGTTGCAATGTCTCTCAGCAATTTAAATTTTTATTCTAATTTCTGATTCTTTGTCCAGCATTTTACACGATACACACCCTAACCTATACATAGGTTAAACAACTTTCTCAATTTTGAACAATTTATTTGCTCCATTTTCTGTTCTGTCCCCTCCTAATCAGTAATATTTGTGGTTTCAAAGGCTATCCATAATTTGTCATTGTATGCGCAATCAAAAGCTTTTACTTATTCAACAAATAAGTCTTTTTGGAACTCTTTTGCCTTTTGCATTATTATCCATCAGATGTTAGCAATATGTTCTCGTGTGTCCTTGCCTTTTCTGACTCCAGCTTGTATATCTGGCATTTCTCATTCCATGTTTTGTTGAAGTCTGGATTGCAAAACTGTGGGCATTATCTTATTAGCATGTGAGTTAAACGTAACTGTTTAGTAGCTGGAGGATTTATCCTCCTGTAACTCAAGTCCATAAGCTTATTCCTTGCGTCAAGAGAAAATAAGTTATAGCCTTCTTCCTTTTGCTTGCCCTATGCTAGAATGTTTCTTCCCCCCCCACTTCCTTTTTCCCTTGTTCTAAACATTTCAAGTTCTTTTAAGCTTTTCTTGCACAATCGTTTTCCATATCTTTACCCATCTTTGCTATCTTTCTCTGTTCCTGTGGTTAAATGAAATAATTATGATTCTCAATAGTAAGTCACGGCTTGAAGATACATAACATTGCAGTTATACTAAAAATAATTGGGTTGGAAGTCTATATGACATTTAGTGTTCCATTATAGAAAAATGAATTGTAACTATAAACATTAAATAAAGAGTTTTCTCTGAGGAAGATTCCATTACAGTTCACTTCTAAGCAACTTTTGGTATTTGGGGGAAGAATTTCCAGGTTAAAGAGTGAAAGTTTCAAGCAGGTGAATTTTAGAAATTTAGCAGTGCACATCATGTGCACTTCACATGTTTTAATAGCATGGTGGCATTAAAGCCCATGATTTTACACCACACAGTGCAAAAATATGAACAAGCTCTCAGCTGTGTCTCTTGCCTTTAATAAAACCGCCACATTATACAAACTTTCCTGAGCATTCTTCAAGATGGTGTGCCTGTGTGCTCATTAACACTTACCAACTCTTTTTCAATACTCCAACAGCTAGATGTGCAAATGGCTCCAGGACATGGATTTTGTAGCTGTAAATTTTCACACTTTGCAACAGCTGATTTCAGACTATTTGAGGTGTGTGCACAAGTGGTAGGATAGATTGCAAACTTATAAATATAAGGGACAACTCTTTTTTTATGTGTCAATGTCTGGGAGTGAGAGTTTAGACGTAATATTCTTGTGAGTAGGCGGGGAAGAAAAAAGTAAACTGTCCAAGTGAAGTGAATAGTTCTCGGGAACTTCAGCAAGGGCTTTAGTAAGAATAAAAAGAACAGAACAGAACAGAATGTGCCAGTGCAGACATTCAGGCTGGGCTTACTTTGGATTTGATTCTAGAAAGGTGCTTCCGAGCACAAACAGTACCTGTCTGCAACTTTTTAAAGGAGAGGGAAGCTATACCATCCCAGTAAATGGGAGCAGCTTCTTTAAGGAGTTGCAGACAGACGTAGTGTTTAAGCTCTTATGTATGTGAAAGCATTTTCCCTGAATTATTTCTGAGGTGCTGCCCAGCCCTAAGAGTCATACCTCCAACCTTCATTTTTTATAAATAATAACTTATATATCCCTAACCCAGAGATCAAAATTATAAAGCAACTGGATGATCATGGACAAAATGATCAGACTCACAACTAAAATAGAAAAGGAAACTGCAATCGCAGATTTTAATATTATATATTAAAAAATAAATGGGAACAAAAGCAGATTTTCCAAGATTACTCCATGCTTTGTTCCAAAGACCACAGTTCTGATGGAAGGAAAAATGAAGAACAATTATTACAGAGTAAAGAAAAGAACCTGATAGAAAGAAATGGAAGATATTTATGAATGTAGGCATAGGCCAACTTTGTCAGCACTAGGACTATATAATGAAATTTATCTAAATGATGGACAAAGATTCATCAAAAGTAGGGACCAAATATGGACTATAAACCATGTTTTCCTTTCCAGCAAAGTTCTGTGCAATTTGTGCTCCCCAAAGTACATAACCACTTTTGGCTTAGCTAGATAGAGCACAATTTTCTTGAAGAATAGAATGTAATAGCCCTCCCTATGAATGTGCATGAATGGAAGGAAAGCAGTGTATGAATGGGAGAGAGCAGGAGAGACTGGTCAAGCTTATGCATTGTGCTAAACCACTATGTGGTTGGTTTAGCTTGGGCTTTGTTGGGGGAATAAGCCACTTGTGGCTTTTCAGCAAACCATGGTTAATCAAACTGTAGTTTAATGTGGTACTTGAACCTGTTTTCTATGTGTTCATGAAGAATAAGGTAAGTAGTGGACATGGGCTTATCCTCTGGGGTCTTGGCCATTGTCCACTGGCATGCAGACCCCCCAGCTCCTTGATCTGTTGCCTGGAGATAATAGATCAGGGTCCCAGAGTATTTACAATGATATGCATTATACATTATTTCTCAGGGTTATAACAGCATTTTAACTTAGGGCTATCACACCTGCATTGCAAAGATCTGAACAACCACTAGTTAGCTACAAACAAAGAAAACCCTAAACTTTGCTGTCATTTAGTGGTTGTCCAGATTTTTTGCAGCCCTGATCAGTAGCCCTACCTTAGTCCCCAGAGCAATTCACCTGTGAGTTTTATACTTCATGCAATAGTCAATCCAATAGTCCAAGGTTGGAGGACCTTTATAACCTCATCCCTCTTTTCATTTCAGTCCTCATTTTAGCCTCCCCTTGTGGGCTATTGTTCTTGAGGAAGCCATTGTCTACAGAAGGAGGCCCAAAATTTATTCTTGTCATGGATGATACGATTTGCTTCATTACAACATGACTTTTGAGCTTCTTCTCTTGTTTCTAATTATTGCAGTGCTCTTTGTATTATTAGAAAGGGCTATTTTGGTGTATTTTTTTTAAAAAAGACTGTAGAATTAAGATTGCAGTTTGCAAATATGTTTCCCTTTCAAAACCTATTGGTAGATGAAGACCTCAGATGTTTTGATAAATACTGCATGTATCAATAGCTGTATAGATACATTAAGGCTGTACTTCTAACAAAGGACAGTGCCATCAATTCCAGATTTATTATATCTACCTTCTCCAATCTGGTGCCCTCTGAATGAGTTAGATCTCAAATTTCAAAATTTTCAGCCAGCATGGCCATGCTGTATTAAGAGAGTTGCTAAGTATCCTTTGGATAAAAATGAATGTGTCATGATCACTACCATGGCCCATCTTAAATGCTTGCAGGTAATCCCCAAATTTAAAATATTAATATTATCCAATATTATTCCCATTGCATTTGCCACAAATAAATAAATATTGCAAAACAAAAACAAAACAAAATCTGGATAATATATACCTTAAAGCTTCAGCTTCTCTCCCACTTTCTCACGTGGAGTACTTTTCCTGGCCATGGATCAAGCATACAGTTTCAATTTATGGCCAGGTATTTTAAAATAAAAATTCTTACTTATTTAAACTTGTATTGTTTCTTAACATACTGAGATCTTGCCTGCATTTTTCCTAACTGCAAACTATTAATCTTTTTTTTTAAAGCAGATTACTTTGGATTCATTCTGTGACAACTCTATTTCTAAACTGTTTCTTTTTTTTCGAGCAACTTCTGCTTTTTTATGAGAAACAATTTTCCATTGTTTTGCAGTTCGCAAGGGAACAAAAAGTTGATTTTGTTATAGTTGTAGATAAGAGTAGCAGCTATCAGTTACAGTAAGCCATTGCCCATGGTATGACTGGGTAAATACAAATGTTAAGGCTTCCATATTTATTTGTTAATTAATTAGATTAACACTCTGCTTTTCCTCCAAGAACTCCTCCAATTTTCCCCTACAACAACAATCTTGTGAAGTTGAATAAGAGAGAGTGACTGGCCCAGAGTCATCCAATCAGCTTCTATGGTTGAGGCCAGACTTGAACTGGGATTCCCCAGTCCTGGTGAAATAGTCTTGGTTGTATGCCCCAAAAGTAATGCTGAGCCCAGCCAGCAACAGAGGGAAGTGATTCTTGTGTGTACTGACCTGGAAAATTGGTGATACTAAAAGTGATGCTTGTTAGCCTGTGATGGGTAAGAAGAATCAGCACTTGCATTTCAGGTGAATCTTGGGATGGAAAGAACCCAAGTGAGACCACTCCCTCAACAATAATGATGATGGTCCTTGGCCATCATCATTAGTGTACAATGGTTAAGCTCATAAGAAATTGTGGCTGGCTCTGATAGCATTATTTTCTTTCCCACCTAGGACTGATTTTAAGTCCAGCACTAACAACACTAGTAAAGATTCTTCAACCCTTACTCCAGCTCAACTTTGCATGAATGAACTTTGATGGTAATAACCTGTCAACCAATCAGAGCAATTATTACCATCGAGATGTGCTTTTAAAGTGCTATTTTATCTACCCAACTATTGGGGATTGCCATTTTGAAAGCTGAAAAAATGTGCAAATACCAAACCTTTAGATCTCCTGATGAGGCAGGAAACAAAGAAAGCTTTGGACATTCCCTATCTGCCCTTTATCCATCCTTGCCTGCAACCTGCTAGAAGTGATAAAGGCAAGAGATTGGATGACAAGGTTGGGAAGGGAACAGACCAAAGAAATCATGGCTGCTTAATCTTTTGTCACACCATAAGATTGAAATATAAATGCTTGCTGTTGACCGTAGAGTCTGATCATTATTTTCTGTTGTTCAGTACCACTGCTTCCAAGATCTACCCAGCCACAAAAGCTCTTTATTTGTTCCATCCTACAGTCCAAACTTTCCATTCATCCAAGTTATCTACGTCAGTAATCACAGGTCATTGCTACTGCTATTACATTTAGCTGTAATGGTTGGCAAACTGCAATCCCATACTCCACACATTACTTTTCCCCAGCATGGGCCCCTTTGGGTCTGTCGGGACTGCAATTCTACATTTCCTAGCCAGATGTGTTGCAGTCCTCACCATCTGGAAGGGTGTCAAGTTGGGAAGGGCTGGTCTATTGCACTGCATTGCACTGCACTCCCTTTACTACAATTATTGCCACTCATACTGCTGCTAGTTAATTTGGAATGGGAAGCCAGAGGTTTGATGTAGAATGAAATAACTAATCTTTTTGTCCTACTATTTACCTTTAAAATAATTTGCCTTTAAAATAAGAGGGCTATTTTAGACTCATAGAGAACATAATAAAGGAAGCTACTGAGTTTTTCCTAACTATATTTACTTGAGGGGGTTGGTTTTCTTCAATTCAGGGTCTTCTTCCTTTTGAGTATATACAGTAACATGGATGGTATATTCTAAACCCATATTCAATATGGAATTTAGGCATATTGGGAACCTCTAAGGAAACTAATAATCCCCTATTACAGCTCTTGCTTTTTGACGTGGCTGTTGGAGGCTTCAGTCAGTCATACTTAAATATCACAGCTGAAAGAGAGAAGGGATGTCACAATGCCAACATCTTCACAGCATAAAGGGATTGTTACAAATTTCACCCTATTTTTCTCTCTCTCCTTATTTTGGGGATTTGGCAAGAAGGCCCCCTTAAAAGTAGGCCACCATGTCCTTTCCTATGGTTCATTATGAGTGGGCTGCTAGGAACACTCTTGACTGCCAAAACCTCTATTTTGGTTTCCTTTCTGCAGCATGAGGACAGAATTTCCTGGAGGTATCGCTTTAACCAGGGATAGTCTGTAGTATATAATTTTAACTGTGTAAAAACGAACCCTAATCCGTAGCATCATTTTGCTGTATGCATTTCCTATCACTACATAAAATATAATTGGCGTCAATAGGAACCACGCAGATACATGGCAGGCTTTCCTGTATAGTGCCTGGACTTCACTGAGCTTTCTGAGCAGAGGCTGACCAAATCATTACTTTTTCCTTGCAAAATATTGAAGCTGTAATCCATTTGGCTACTTCTGAATAATGAAAGAATGGAAAAAACACATATCCCAACAGCAAGACAAAAAGCTGCACTTGAGGCACAAACCTACAGCAAAAGCAGACTGATACTTGAAAGTGGCCCTGAAAAGACTCCAGAGGATTGAAATACATACTTAAGAAGCAGAATCATGTTGTGATAAACTTATCATAATGTTGATTGATTTGATACAATCTGAGCAAAGTCCTGAAAGTACAACTACAGCTGGTATGGTAATGGTAAATTCAAATCATTCCCATGAGATATTTTGCTAATCTTATCACCACTTGTCTTGAAAGTTCTATAGATTACTAGTTTGAGAGGAAGTCTTCACAATTGTCTAATTGTTACACTGTGGATGATCAGTGCCCCAAAATAAACGTATACCTTTTAATGAAATTTGTTAGAAAAGGTGCTTCTGAGTTTTTGCCACCATTGACTAACACAGCTCTTGTCTTACAATGGCCTCAGTGTCCAAATTTCAGATAATTCACATTATTTAAATCATGTCTGCTGAGGTATGGTAGGGATGTATTTTAATAACCCATCCCCTTTATATTTACACAGCTGCAAACTGCGGAGTCTTTAAGGAACCCGAAATAAGGAATGTAGCTCTTTTGTAATGTTGTTCTGCAGTTTTGAATGTGAAGCATATAATGGTTAACCTTTCTTACTAGGGGTGTTCTCAGGATACATGCACCCCTGATAGTCCTGGTGATCTCCAGAACACCTCTAATGACAACCATCACATTATAATTTTTAATGGAAGGGAAGGGTGAGATGGTTAAGGACATGGATAGTAATCATATGAAAGGTATTTAAATAATGCAGTTTTAATTAAATGTAATCATATATTAAATTCAATCTATTTTAGTTTTGTTTGAATAGTTTTTGGAATGTGACCTCTAGCCTACTACTGATTATAGTCTTTTCTCATGCATATTATCTGAGGCTTGAATTCTAGTTCAGACATCATTCATTCCATATTTTTGTTTCCTCCACATTTTAAAAGACAAATTTAACTTGATGTCTCTATGAATTGTGGATACTTTGAAGATGATAATCAGCAAGCAAAAACCTCGATTTCCATATAGGACAGCTCTACAGAGTTTTCTGGGAGTTTTACATAAGCCTGAAATTAGTAAACAACATGATGGCAGAGGCCATTTCTACCCTGGTGATTTATAGCATCTTATAGTGTCATCCAGCTATTGCAATGACTGAATGACTCTATAAGTTGCTATAAATCATTGGGGTAGAAAGGCCGGACTATTTGAAGCTATAGATTATTCATAGCCCCTATGGACATAGAAATGTGGGTCTGATTTACATACTTCTAAGTACACACTGGATGAAGCAACAGGATATTAAAAGATTTATATATTGATGCAGATCTCACTAATTACAATGCTGCTTATAATTAGTGTTATTGTTGGTTTTTATCAACTATGTTGTTTAAAATCTTGTATCTTTTCTATTGAGAAAGTATATGTTAGACAGTACCTAGGCAGGGTAAGTAATAAGTAATGAACCTAGGGGAAGTCTTTACTTCCATATACACAGGAAAAGAACAACTGACATATGGATTGCACCAATTCTGTTTTTTTGTTTTCTAAATGAATAAAAACCTGTCATATTTCAGCTCAGTCCTATGTCTTCTGACAGAGCTGCTATTTTGTTGTTGTTGATGACGGTTATCATTATTCACCAACTCCTAGCAATCAAGAGAAAATCAAACCAGTTAATTTTTTCTCCTGGTTGAGAGTTTGTACAATCCAACAATTAAGAGTGCCATCTAATGTTGATTTTCTTCAGCATAGGCTCCACCAAATAAGATCAGCCTGCACTATTGGAAAATGGACTTGCTTCCTCCATAATTTCAGAGAAGCTGCCTCATGCATTTAAGGACACAGATCTATGGGCCTCTGTTCTGCTTTTGTCCCTTTCTGTCTTCTCATAGCCCTTCCCCCCACCCCAGTTTCCTCCCTCCCTCTCTAACATTCTTTGTATCTTTTCCTTTTTAAACTCTGACATGCATAGAACACAAACATGACTGGGATGAGGTCCAAGTTCTTTGTGTATGAAGCCAGTCTGAGGCCATTGATCTGACTACAAAGTCAGTATACAGGTTATGATTATTTTCTCAATATATTGGGTGTAAAGGAAATTTAGTCTTCTTCCAAAACCAGCAAGGTTTTAGAAGATTTGCATGTCATGGGTTTGATTGGATGGAGTTTAGAAAGAGACACAAGTAAATGTTCTGTGTGCAGCAGTTTTATGTGTGCAGACAGTATGACTTCCCTTTCACTGTGTCTGAACAAATATTTTATTCAGATGGAAGTTTTACATATTTTGAATTTATGCAATCGTGTGGAAGATGCAGACTGAATCTCTTGCACAACCTAAAATGAACTAATAACAAAATGGAACAACTGGAGGAATACAACAAGGCTCTATCCTCTTGTCTATGGATTCACACAAATCTAAATACCAGACAGAGAAGAGATCTAAGCTTCAAATACTGAAATATTTCTTTCACTTTACAGTTGCTTTTGAGACATACTTTTTTTAAGGACAACAGGTTAAAAAAATCCTCTATGGTCCTGCCTGGGAATTGATTTATCAGATTGACAGAAACTAGAGTAGAAACTAGAGTTAGGGCCTTTTGATTGGTGCCCAACTCCCTTTGAAATAGCAGAGGAGGGGGGATTCCAGTTAGTGTTGACTCCTGGTGACTCCCTGAACTAGTCCCTGCCATTTTCTTGGCAAGATTTCAGAAGTGGGTTGCCATTGCCTCTATCCGAGGGCTGAGAGAGAATAACTAGTCCAAGGTCACCCAGCTGGCTTTGTGCCTAAGGTAGGGCAAGAACTTACAGTCTGCCAGTTTCTAGCCTCATGCCTTAAACATTACAGCAAATTGGCTCTTATATTTGAAATAGCTTACCTGCAGAGTATTCGTACTCCTAGATTGGAACTTTGGAATAGGAATATCACTGGTACTAGTAATTTTCCTTCTAGAAAAGTCTAATTTTATAACAGTTTATATTTTATGTAGTTTGACTTTTCTGATATTTTAATCTGCTACTCTGATAATTTTACATTTTGTTGCAAGTTGTTAAAGTGTTTAAATATGTTGTGAGCTGCTTTGAAAGGAATAATTTGGAAAAATCATCCCTTCCAATGCTCTGGTTCTATGATTAATACAGATATACAAACAAATAAACATAGAAAAATAATTGGGCTGATAAACAAATGACTTGCAGAATGAATGAATGGATAGAAAGACATAGAGGTTCATAAATGGGTAGATAATCTGGGTGGGAGAAATGACTTGCCCCAAACCATCAATTAAGTATACAACACAGAAGTTCCAAATAATATATTTTGGACTGTATGTGTCTGAACATGAATTCTGTATGAAAAGGTATCAGAAGATAGATTAATTTCCCAAGAGGATGGATGGAAAGTAGCTGTAAAAAAAGAAGATGTCACAACTGTGGAAAAGAGTATAAAGAATTATGTTACAGGGTGCCTGAGAATTGAGTTATATTAATGGGGCATACCAAAAAGTATGCTTTGTGTAATAATGAAGTGAAATATGCTGTGGATGAAAAAAAAATGCTTGTAAGAGAATGACTGGTGAAAAAAGTGAGAATGAATCAACAATATTGTCTAAGACATATACAGAAAAAAAGATGCAAATCTTGTAGTCAAAGTGAATAAGGAATGGCTAAGATTAAAAAAAGGCAGGGAAAATGCAGAGCAATTTTGATGGAAATAAAAAGTTGTTTTGGAGGTGAGTGAGAAGGGCCAGCCTCCATCAGAGTGAATGGAATTAAGAATAAAAGCAATGAAATCATTTTGGATAAAACTGATATGACAGAATACTGGAAAGAACGGTTCTGAGATATATATGGAAATGATAGTGGTATGCTGAAGAACAGAGCTAAAATCTTATAAATGTTAGTGTCCAGGAAAATACTGGTGAAAAAGAAGCCATAAATGGTGTAATAAAGTTGAAAAATATTATGGCTGAAGGTATGGATGGTATGAATGGATAGTATAAAACAGTGCTTCTCAACCTTGGCAACTTTAAGATGCCTGGACTTCAACTCCCAGAATTCTGGGAATTGAAGTCCACACATCTTAAAGTTACCAAGCCTGAGAAACACTGGTATAAAAAAATGGATGTGATTTGCTTATGGACTTGCCGTGCAACTTATTTAATGTATTTAGGAAGTCTTCACCTTTGCCTGACAGTTGGCAGTATGCCATTATTGTTCCTTACAAAGGGAAGGGTAGCAAGACTCAGTACAAAAACAAGAATAGATACATATGTTAAATGTCCTTGGGAAGGTGTTTGGCAGATTTCTGACTGAAAGTGTACGGCAGCTGCCAGTGAGGAAAATCTGGAAAGTATGTTGTGGCTTTTTGATGGGTATAGGCTTCGCAGACCAGGTTTTTGCTCATTAGCAGCTATTAATTTGGAAATGCAAGTTCATTATATGTTTGCTGACTTAGAAAAAGCAAATTCTATAGTTAATCAGCTTGAATCATGGAAGGTTTTGCATGAATCTGGACTTGAAGGTTGATTGCTCAAGGCAGTATGAGTGGTCTATGATGGAAGTATAATTGAAACATCACTTTTCTGGACTAATTGGAGAAGAGTTGCCTATTAGTAACAAAATTTGAGTAAATTGAGAAGTTATGTCACCACAACAATTTTAGGTCACTTGTTTCATTATCATGTAAAAGATACAACTTTAGTTCCTGGGTCATTATATCATTTAACCTTCCTGTAGATGTCTTTGGGTTTGTGTATGTATGTGTATGCATGGTGTGAGTAATTACTCACTTGACTTGAGCCTGGAGGCATGGTGGGCAAGTGTTTGGTGCGCACTCTTTTATAAGCAGGGAAAATCAAGGGAGCTTTTTGATTAGATTGAGCAAAAGTTAAGATCGGGTTTGTTGATAAAAGTTGGTTTTACTGTATAAGCAGGGATAATTAAGCTAGGCCAATGGCTTAACAGTGTATTCACTGATAAGATTGCCTATGGAGTATAATAGAGAGCTCCTGGTACCGCACCGTGACCAGTTGTATTTGAATGTTTTGAATGGAGTAAAAAACCAAACTTATCTCCCATTAATATTTGTTCCTTAGCATAGCTAGGTTGCATCTAGTGCTGAACAAAGTTTTGCTAACTGCTGGCAGGTGTATAGATGCAAACGTCAATTATAAAACAGACTATGCACAATGACCAGTGCTGCCAAAAACAAAACAAAACAAAACATCAGCCTTTGACAAAAATGCTAATATAAGCAGGTATGGAACTAATGCTCCAGTGGTGCCTTTGGTAAATATGCTCAGCAAATATTCTAAACAAAGCAGACGAGCTTTTTCTGTGTCATCTTCTGTTTGGGGAGAAGAGGTGTGCTCTCAAGCCCTAGGTATGTGTTCCTAAGCAAGAGGATGCCAAAACATATTTATTTATTAAATGTCTAAGGCTGCCTGACTGACTCCATCACAACTCTGGTGGTGTACAGTACTAAAACAGGTTAAAATAGTATAGAAAGACAACAATTGTCTAGGGAGAAATGACACAACATACACCTGCCAGCAGTTAGCAAACCTTCCAAACATTTCCTCACTAAGGTGCCTGCCACCCATTCTAGCCTAAGGCCTAGGGGAAGATCCAGGTTTAAAGGGCTCATTTAAACAAGGCCAGAGTGGGGGGCTGTATGGATCTCTGGTATAATGAAGTGTATGTCATGGCATCACAGAGTAAACTCCACCCTTTTGCACTTGCATCATGATGTTGTTACATGCAGGTACTAAGGGGTAAGGTCTGTTTTGCAGGGTTCTGACACACTTTACTTGTGTCCCCCTTCAGAGACCTATGACTCAAACCCAGGTTTGTCTTTCTTTTGGATGAAATCAATAAGCTTATGCAGCTGCATTAACTTTGTTTACTTTCCTACTAGACACAAGGAATCTAGCTTGCTTTCTCCCAGCAGTGAAAAAAGTAGGTAGCCTTTATTGGTGCAGGAATCAGTGGAAATTGTAAGGTGTACAGAGAGACTTCCCAATACTATCTGTTTGATAACTGTGGGGAAAGAGTTGGCACAGCAACTGGTGGGGCAGTTGATTAGGAGGTATGACAAGTTAGAGAATTGAACTGAGAATTGAACCACATGTAACACTGTGCAAATTCTTAGTAATTACTGTATATCTCTATGCTTTCCTCTAGATACCAGTTCTGTCTCTCTTTTTGTGTAAATAATTAGGACTTGGGCTGCAAAAAATGCGTGACAGGACCTTGATATAATCCTGATCTGGATCCCTATCTCAGAGCTCTTATTTTCTCAAGAAGAAAGCTACCACTGGTAAACCAAAAATCTTTAAACCAGCAGTAATCAACTTTTTGTCAAGCAGAAGACAACAGCACATTTTAGAAAGGACACTGACCTACTGAAATGTGTCCAGAGGAGACCAACTAAGATGATAAAGATCCTGGAAGAAAAAGGATAAGAAATAGTTGGCAACTTGGTGTGTGTAGTCTGGAGAAGAGAAGACTATGGGGAGACATGATAATTGTCCCTAGGTGTCTATAGCAGGGTTCCTTAACCTCAGCAACTTTAAGATGGGTGGACTTCAACTTCCAGAATTCCCCAGCCAGCCATGCTGGCTGGGGAATTCTGGGAGTTGAAGTCCACCCATCTTAAAGTTGCTGAGGTTGTGGAACCCTGGTCTATAGGACAGAATTGTTCAGAGTTGCTCCAGAAGACAGGATAAGAAACAGAGGTTTAATTACAAGGGGGGAAAAAAAACATGGTTTGTAAGAACTGTTCAACAATGAAACAGACTGTTTCAGGAGATATTGGGCTCTCCATTGCTGGAAATGTTGAAACAAAGGCTAGACAGCCATCTATCAGGAATGTTGTAGTAGAACATTCTGGAACTGGGCAGAGAGTAGTAGAATGTGTTCTGGAACTGGGCAGAGAGTTTGGACTACATAATTTCGAAGATTCTTTCAAATCCTTATCATCTGTGAGCCTATGGTTTCTATGATTTATTTTAGGCTGAGGACCTCTGGCTTGGTGTAGCATGTCAGGTACTGCTTTCCTAAAAGTAGACAGGATTCGGAACAAGAAACTGGGAGGCAAGTTGCAGCTGGAAGGCAGGGCTGGGACAACTATATTTGGCTTAAAATAACAACAGCAATACTTGTCTTATTGCCCAAAAGCCCAATTTAAGCCAATTCATTTAACTAAGTTAATATGTGTACTCTCCATGTACATAATTTCTCTTTCCATGGTTTAAGGGGGTTAAAAAGGGTTTCATGTTTCTTGGGGTCACATTATGCATAACTTTAAACCAGCCCATCCATAGATGTATTTGCTCTGAGATATAACTGGGTTTTCTTTTGCCAGAAGCCCTTGAAAAACTCTAGATTTAAGTGATATCTCTGAGTTTGTCTCTGATTATCCCAAGCTGATTGTTCCAAACTGCCAATTGGATCCTCAATAGTTTTGGGCTGGCTGTAGTTTTCTTAGGGGAACATGGAGGGCATATTATATTGCTTTGTAAAGGTGTATCATTTCCTAACAAATATAATTTTATATAGCCTCCTTAAAATTTCTCTGAACACAACAAATTATTAAATGTCTGCATGACATCTCTCCTGGACTTAAGACAATGCTTGATTAAATAGAATTTCTTAGTTGATGAGCAAAATATAATTATACTTCTGAATTCCCTGCCTTTTTTGTATTAATGAGTGGTTTTGATTAAGCCTATTCCAGGCTTCGTTGTGTTCATGCACCCATTGTTTTTCTTCCTATTAAATCTGAAGGGAAAGGAAATATGAAATAGCAGAGGCCCCCAAGATCTCTGAGACTTCTCAGGGAAGCCAAGAAACATCAAGCACCCTTCTTAATATTTTCATCATTTGTTGAGTGCTTTTGTTGGGCCAAAGCCCTGCATCTGGACTCCAGTTCAAGCCAGCCAAAGGGGAAACTTATTTCATTTGCTTAAAAAAGCAATACCATTGTGTTTAGGAACGAAGACAGCACTCCAAAGGGAGTTTGCCAAATTCTGACCCATTTGGTCTGGAAGGGATGTCAAATCAGGTGGCCAAATGGGTTTCGACTCATGTAAGTAATTGGTTTCAAACCAGAAGAAGCAAAGGAGAATCTGAGATAGGGAAAGTGTATTTGAGTCATTATTTTCATTTTAGTGCTTTTACTGTGTTTTCACTGTATGGATGGAAATTAAATGTCAAAGTTGAGGCCTTAATATTCCAGTGAATTTATGTTTTTTTTTTCTTTAATAAAATGTGGGATGTAAAGCCAATCCACTATTACCAAGGAAAATACAGACTATTCATATACCACTCTGTGTGCATTTCATTTAATTTATGCTTACTTTTTTCATGTGCGTGCTTTACTAAAAAAAGCTACTGTTCGTTGTAAGAAGAAAATAACATCTTTAAGCTATCCTTTTTATTTAGAAATCTTAGTGTAGCACAGTGCAAATACATTAAAAATAGCAAGTTCTCTGGGTATCATTTACCTATAGTTATTAACACCCAGTTAGAAGAGACGTTGATCTGTGATGAAATTTCCATTAAAAATATATTGTGGTGGGGAGGTATGACATCAGTGTTCATTTTTTCCTCTTGTATTATATGCTTTTCCTTGAAGTCTCTGTTTATCTTATAAAAAGAAAACAGATAGATACACATTCATTTTCCATTATAGGGCAAATGGCAACCTAATGGGACCAGCATGGTATCAGGAAGACAACCATATTTGCAATTCAAATTCTCCACTAAAATCATAGAATTGGGAGGTGTGATGGAATGGAATTATGAAGGCCAGACTCAGGGAGGGAAACATGCTCTTTCGTCTCCTGAGGGGCAAGGAGGAGATAAGAGGATGAGGCTGGCACCTCCCTGAGGAATTCACTCTGTTTTGACTGGCTGACTTTGGGAACTGAGTTTCAGTCTGGGAAGATTCTTGCTAGAGGTTGTAGCTAATAAACATTGCTGAACTGAATCTGCATGGTCTCCTGGAGTTCCTTGGGCTAGGCCTGACAGGAGGGGCCATTTAGGTCATCAAGTCCCTCCCCTTTCTCATTGCAGGAATCTGATTAAAGTTCTCAGAGAGATGGGTCATCCAGCAAAGGAGAACTCGTCATCTCCCTTGCTCATTGGTTCCATTGTCCTGACTTTTATTCTGAAAGGAAGCTAAAGACGTTGTAGATCTAACTCTCTAGTTTCTCACCTAATATGAATCCTATTGTTAGAGGCATAGCATGGTCATGTCAGCCACAGTTGACATCTTTTAGGTACAAATTAGCTATAGTCTCAACAGCAGGGGTCCCCCCAAAAGCTTTGTATTCATTCTCAGAGCTCTCAGGCTGGAGACCACTCATATTTTTTCAAAGGATTGATTGCTTTGTATATATTTGTCCCTTGCATATATTTGGTGTCCATGCATGTGTTTTCACGGTTTTTCAACCTACACAGAAGTTGAAGCAACGGGAAAGAAAAAGGAAGGAAGGAGGGAAGGAAAGAGGGAAGGAAGGAAGGAGAGGGAATCGGTTAACCAACTATGTTTGCTAAAGGAAACAAATCACATGCAATTCTTAAAATCTATTTTCGGCTTCCTTTGCTGCTCTAGAGTCACATTCATTTTGTTGCCATATTCAGAAATTAGTTTTGTGCAGGAAGATTTCCCTCACCCCTTTCCGGTATTGCCACCCCAAATGTATTGTGCATAGATACATATACAAAATGTTAGTTTTATATGTTAGTTAGGATGAGATTTTTCAAGACAGACTGAAGAGAACAGTGGGAAAATTCTCCCCTACTCCCCAACTTGTAAAGACAGCCAACCAATCCCTTGATATTGCAGTTCTTGTTCTACTTCATTTACCACCACAATCCTCCATACACCAAAGGGAGTACCACATGCTTAATGTAGTGTGAGGACTGAGGCGAGTTTAATCCAGTCAATGGGATTTACAACAACCCTTGAGAATGGGTGTGCTTGTGTGTGCGTGTGTGCATGCTAGTATTCCCCCCTCCCTTTTGCACTGCCATAGCCTTCTTCCCTCCCCTTTCTCTCTGCAAACATGCACACACAACACCAAGAGAGAAAGACAGTGGAGAAGCTCCTTGAAGTCTTTTGTTCTTCCTCATTAAAAGTGCCAAGATGCATGTCAAATGCCTGAAGCAGTCTCTGGCTTTTATAGTTTTATTACGGGACTATTACCTCTTATCTAATTTCTTTTCTTTTCCTGGCCCCCCTTTTTTTGTGGTGGGGGTGGGCAAATTCATTGCTTCTTTTGCCAATGTTTATGTGAAGATAATCACCTGGGCTTCTCCAAGAATCTTAAAGGGACATAGTATTCTCTTCTCTGCTTTTTCCTCCAGTGCATAAAAATAAAAATCCTAACATGAAAGGGAGGATCAACTTGGTTAATTATCCCCCTCCCCATTTCTGTGAATACTTGATTCTCAGTTTAGCTAGAACTGAAGATAGGTCTTGCTGAAATGTGAGGGATTTAAATGCAGTTAGAACATTCAGTTTTAGTAATAAGATACAACATGAGAAAATCTTATGGATCAGACCAAGGAGCCATCTAGTTTTGTTTCCTTTTTTGACTGTGGGTAGACAGATGCCTCAGAGATGACCTGATGTTGGGCTTCAAGACAATCATTCCTTCTATTGTTGTTATCCAGGATCTGATGTTGAAGATCTGCTTCTGTTAGTTAAAAGTCATTGAAAAAACATGATAAATCTATCACCTATCTAAGCAAGATGCACAGGATTGCTGCATCTCATGGCACTTAATCATCCTTTATTTTGATAATCTTGCACGTACTACTAATCAGTAACATCATCCTATGAGTCCATCGTTCTCAGTATCCATTATTAAACCTTCATCATGCTTTGTAAGTTATCCCCCTCCCCATCTTTTAACACTCCAATAGGCCTGGGGGCAGAGCATTCATTGAAGCAGCCACTCTTTTTATCACCGCATCTGACGCCAATGGCATTTTTTCTCTAGTGAAATCAATGTCCTAGTAAATGGGACTCATGATATGGAAATAACCCTTGGGATTATATTTTAACTGATAAATTTTACTGCCTTGAATAAAAAGTATCAATCCATTTCAGTAATTTCAAATATGATCCCCTCTATGTGTGGTACCCAAAACTGTTGGTCTCTCCAAAAGGTCTTGGTCTCCCCCAACTAAAAAACCATTCAGTTTCTTGCATTTCTGGAAGGGTGCTCCAAGCCCACACATGATAAATTTCACCTCTTGCTCTGTTTGAGTACTGTGTGATTCTCTTATCCCCTTCCCTCCTGGGACAGACAAACCTGTCGGATTTGATTTCATTCTGTTTTTCATTTTTCTGATGTTACAATAGAAAGGGAGAGAAATAAACCAGCTCCAGAACTGGCACATACTTTGTCCCTTCAGTAACAAGAAATCTTTGGATCCAGAGAATTAACCTTCTCCTGATTGACTCCCCTCTTTCTTTTGGACCCCATAAAAAATTCTCTGTTTTCACAAACAACTGAAAATGATGGGCCAAAAGTTTCTGCTCAGTTTTACTTTCAAGTTCTTAGTGCATCATGTTTTAGGTAAAATCTTGCAACAGTCTCTCAGTATGAATATGGACATATTCATATTGCAGATAGGGAAACTAAGATTAAGAAAGTGTTGCCTAAGAGCCACCTGGTGTATTCATGGCAAAAGGAACATTCAAACCAAAGATTTCCTGATTTTTAATATGTCTACTTTCAAAGCAAAGGGATCCTGTACAGTATTCGTCTTTTTCACAGAGGCAGACAAAAGGCTGCTTGGTTTGGTAGCATTGTGTATGTGTGTATGTGTATGTGCAGATTTTGTAGCCACTCATTCTTAATTCCTCTCTAATTCTTTCTCTTTGGGATTTAGTATTCCGAGGCCTGTTTGGGCCCAGTGTGGTGGAAAAATGCTCTCTGTTGCACACAGTTTCCTCTATGCAATGGAGCCAAACTGGCTCAGCAGCGTGGGTTTCTTTTTGAGTAGCACTTGTTCTTTTAGCTCTTGATGACTGCTGCCAGACGGAAAAGGATAACAAGGAAATCCAGACAGACAGTATAGGCAGCAGGGCCAGGACCTCCGTTTTGTGACTCATCCTTTTTTGGGAGCGTGGGCTGCGAATAACAATGAAAGTTTGATGGCACCATTGCATAGAGCATGTGAGAGAAATTCACAGCCAAGAGACGAGAACTCTTTCCACTTTGATGGGAACAGGGGAAACGAACCTCTTCGCAAGCTGGACTGAAAGCCATGGCAGTCTCCTTTTCCAATTCCATTCCCTGAGCTACTCCTCTTGTCCTTCCTCCACTAACCTTTGGAATGCAAATCCAGTTGCTTCCTGTTCTTAAAGTTTGGGCACTTGCTGAATTAGCCAGTCTAGACTGCATGTGAATGAGCAAGATCTGGACCTCAGTGAGCCAGAGGTATCCAGCTTTTGTCATCATTTAAAGAAATAAACAAATAAACATTCCATCTATTCCTTAGCCTTTTTTTTTTTTATTTCTCAGACTGATATTTTATGCATTTGGTTGTCTCTCTTTTCAGTTACTACCCTGATGATCTGCCTGTGCATGACATATATTTGCTCTCTGAGCAACATTTAAAAATTAAATTAAAAAAAAAATCTGTTTGAAGATTGCATGGTGTACTAATCACCATATACTGAGATTTTTTTTTAAGGTTCCTGAATGCATGTTTTACTACAAACCAAAGGATCACATGTTGTTGTTGTTAAGTGTAAAGAGTGTGGCTTGTTCCCCTCTTAAATTTGGATCTTTTGAAAACTTAGGGAGGCAGTTTTTAATCTCTGAGCCACATAGAACAAATCATCATTACCTAGTGAAGCCTGCACATTTTGAACCCAGGGATCATTTGGCTTAGGGTTGGATGATCTGCTGCACTTTCAGTGCTGCTATACATTTCTATATAAATCTTAAGTGTTTTAATTTAGGAAAACTCATAAATTATCTTTTCAAGTGCCTATTTGCCTGTCTTCATTGAAAATACTTGGATAGGAAACTTAGGGTCACTTATCAAAACTAAAAGGTTTTCTGAAAATATAAGTTGACTTCTATTTATCTGTGGGAATCTTGAGATTTGGAAAATATGGATCTGATTATTTCACTGGATCCCCAGCAAATTTCCTTTATGTTTACCAGCTGATATTCTTTTTGGGTACTGTTATAGTAGTAAAATAAAGCAAACCTGTGATTGGAAAATGGAGAACAACATTCTAAAACTGGTAATTTCTGTTCAGATTAATTCAACCAACATGTTCAACAAGCCTAGCTGAATTATGTGAACTGCCCTTAAAGAAATGTGTTTTCTACCGCTGTTATTAGCACCTTGACAATATATTGTATTGTAGTGTGAGATCAAATTCTCTAAGGAGCATTCCTGATCATTCAATTAGGATAACACAAAGACAGATGTGCTGTTCAATTCCATGGACACTCTTTGAGTACTGAAATCTCAGACTCTCTGTGTACAACCCAGTTATGCATGAATACACTTTTTACTAATCTTGGCACATAAACACTCGGGGGCTCCAGATGCTTGGAGAAATAAACACACTGACTCAGTATTAATATTTCATTACAACACACTAAAGTTAAACCTTGCTGATCCAGAGTGACCCGCAACTACTCAGGAAAATGCTCCCTTTCTCTCTCTCTCTCTCTCTCCCTCCCTCCCTCCCTCCCTCCCTCCCTCCCTCCCTCTTTCTTTCTTTCTTTCTTTCTTTCTTTCTTTCTTTCTTTCTTTCTTTCTTTCTTTCTTTCTTTCTTTCAAATTTAGCTCTTTATGGGGAAACAAAATAAAGCAGAAAGTGTCCCCTTTATGGCAGATGTAATGAAGATAAGCCATAAAAAGTTGCTTGTTTATGGTGATGTTACTTTTAGACAATACACAGAGAACAGCTTGTAAATTTTTGTCAAGGGAGAGAAGGTAAGGGATGCAGCTAGGTTGCAAAATCACACAATTTTTGATTTAGGAAAGAGAAACCTTATCACCATACACTTTAAAATAACTTTATTCAAAGCATTGTCTGCCAGTCATTATGAGATTGAACTAAGTTAAAGATAAATTATATAATATTAATGCACCATATTACTTGAATAAAGTGTGGATTTTTTTTTTTTTTTTGTGTTTAGATATAAAGCTGGGAATCATCACTGTTTTAGTGTTCTGTGATTTGGGGTTATTTTTCTCCCTATAAAGGTGGATGGTTTCTTGTTTGTTTGTTATACATGAACATCATTGTAAATTGGTGCTTATAAAACACACATAAAACACATAGGAAGAACTCTTCTAATTCCCCTCTCCTTACTCTACTTGACAGCCCAGTATCATTAGTAGAGTCCTTCAAGTTCTTGAGTTCTATAATCTCCCAAGATCTGAAATGGACGCTTAACATCAGAACCATCATCAAACAGGCACAACAAAGGATGTTCTTCCTGCATCAACTTAGGAAGTTTAAATTACCTCAGGAGCTTTTGGTACAGTTTTATAGAGGAACCATTGAGTCTGTTATCTGTTCCTCTATAACTGTCTGGTTTGACTCCATAACCAAACAGGACAGATACAGACTCCAACGGATAGTTAAGCCTGCAGAAAGAATAATTGCAATCCGCTTGCCTTCTATAGAAGATCTGTATACTGTGAGGGTCAAAAGGAGGGTGGAGAAGATATCTGCAGATCCCTCTCATCCTGGACATAAATTGTTTCAAGTTCTTCCCTCAGGACGGCGCTACAGAGCACCGTATGTTAAAACATCTAGACAGCGGAACAGTTTTTTCCCTCGTGCCGTTGCTCTGCTGAACACCTAATTAATGCAGTATGATATATTGATTGACATTGCATGATAAGATATGACTGCTAAGACATGACTGATAATGCTCTGCTAAATGTGAATATATGTTGGATAATAGCTTCTCCTTTTAAAAAAATGAATATATGTTAGTCAATAGCC